>NC_060887.1:33150462-33247962 GCF_014805685.1 Silurus meridionalis
AAAATGCAACAAAGATCTGATTGTCGAGATATTTTGATGAGCTCAAGCCTGATGAGAATGTCTCATCATTCATCAGTGAGAGAACAGAAGATTTGATTCTCGCTCTCTCATTGTGCGAGTGCCAGAATGCTAAACAATATTCAGCATCCGGGCGAGTGAGCCAATGAAGATGGCTTTATCGTACGCTCAGAAAAAAACCTGAGGCAGTGTTGAAACAGAAAACATACTGCGTGTGCCATCTGTGTATGCCATCTCAGAATAATGGGGACACACATCTCCACATTGGTCGGATGCTTTACCTCTTTTCGCTCTCAATGGCCATCTGTAAGTCTTGTTAAAGTCTACACTGCAATCTGTAAGGACCAATCATATTTCATATGGGAACAGTGATTCCTGGTTTTGGGATGTGGCAATATTGGGCAGACGGTGCGCTTATCGTTTGTGATGATGAGGTGGAGGCATGGTGTTCCCGTTATCTCCTCCACACCTGTCACTGACAGCGATCAGAAGCCAAGGTTCAGAAGCTTCAACAATTACAACAGTCAAGTGCCTGTACCAACAAGATCTGTTTTTTCCACCTGGTTCCCTCGTTTATTTGTTACATTTGTGCAAGAAAGCGCTCCATCTGGAAAGGAGAAAGGTCAGCTCTTTCTGCACATGCAGTGTAAAACTTTCCACTTTTTGAAACAAATGATGCTTATTAAAAGCATACTTTTTGGTTTATTATGAATATTTGTATGCTGAATGCTCCACATCATCTGGAAAAATTTAGAAATTTGTTGTAATTTTACAAAGGTAATTGATATACAATGGAGTTTCCAATACCAGCACATTATAGCATCAGAGGTAAAGCTGTAAGTTTCATTTTTTCCAAAATGTGAAAGCCATGATGTTTTACATATAACGTAAGCAATACCAAGACCTTAATTGTTTAAATCATTAAACATAAATAATTTTCAAAAAGTTGTATTATTGTTCAACACTGCATACCATTTTTTTCTGAATGCCTGCATTATTTTTCAGTATATACAGTGAGGTAAAGAAGTATTTGAACACCCTGCTATTTTGCAAGTTCTCCCACTTGGAAATCACGGAGGGGTCTGAAATTGTCATCGTAGGTGCATGTCCACTGTGAGAGACATAATCTAAAAAAAAAATCCAGAAATCACATTGTATGATTTTTTAACTATTTATTTGTATGATACATCTGCAAATAAGTATTTGAACACCTGAGAAAGTCAATGTTAATATTTAGTACAGTAGCCTTTGTTTGCAATTACAGAGGTCAAACGTTTCCTGTAGTTTTTCACCAGGTTTGCACACACTGCAGGAGGGATTTTGGCCCACTCCTCCACACAGATCTTCTCTAGATCAGTCTAGATCAGGTTTCTGGCCTGTCGCTGAGAAACACGGAGTTTGAGCTCCCCAAAGATTCTCTATTGGGTTTAGGTCTGGAGACTGGCTAGGCCACGCCAAAACCTTGATATGCTTCTTACAGAGCCACTCCTTGGTTATCCTGGCTGTGTGCTTCGGGTCATTGTCATGTTGGAAGACCCAGCCTCGACCCATCTTCAATGCTTTAACTGAGGGAAGGAGGTTGTTTCCCAAAATCTCGCAATACATGGCCCAGGTCATCCTCTCCTTAATACAGTGCAGTCGCCCTGTCCCATGTGCAGAAAAACACCCCCAAAGCATGATGCTACCACCCCCATGCTTTACAGTAGGGATGGTGTTCTTGGGATGGTACTCATCATTCTTCTTCCTCCAAACACGTTTAGTGGAATTATGACCCAAAAGTTCTATTTTGGTCTCATCTGACCACATGACTTTCTCCCATGACTCCTCTGGATCATCCAAATGGTCATTGGCAAACTTAAGACGTGCCTGGACATGTGCTGGTTTAAGCAGGAGAACCTTCCGTGCCATGCATGATTTCAAACCATGACGTCTTAGTGTATTACCAACAGTAACCTTGGAAACGGTGGTCCCAGCTCTTTTCAGGTCATTGACCAGCTCCTCCCGTGTAGTTCTGGGCTGATTTCTCACCTTCCTTAGGATCATTGAGACCCCACGGTGAGATCTTGCATGGAGCCCCAGTCCGAGGAGATTGACAGTCATGTTTAGCTTCTTCCATTTTCTAATGATTGCTCCAACAGTGGACCTTTTTCACCAAGCTGCTTGGCAATTTCCCGTAGCCCTTTCCAGCCTTGTGGAGGTGTACAATTTTGTCTCTAGTGTCTTTGGACAGCTCTTTGGTCTTGGCCATGTTAGTAGTTGGATTCTTACTGATTGTATGGGGTGGACAGGTGTCTTTATGCAGCTAACAACCTCAAACAGGTTCATCTAATTTAGGATAATAAATGTAGTGGAGGTGGACATTTTAAAGGCAGACTAACATGTCTTTGAGGGTCAGAATTCTAGCTGATAGACAGGTGTTCAAATACTTATTTGCAGCTGTATCATACAAATAAATAGTTTAAAAATCATATATTGTGATTTCTGGATTTTTTTTTAGATTATGTCTCTCACAGTGGACATGCACCTACAATGACAATTTCAGACCCCTCCATGATTTCTAAGTGGAAGAACTTGCAAAATAGCAGGGTGTTCAAATACTTATTTTCCTCACTGTATATATATATGGTTTTACATATCAGGATACATTAAAAATCTTTATTTTTAGATGAACACCAGCATCTCTGGCATTTATGTATACAAAACTAAAGCCAAAATGAAGATTTTATTTTAGAGAAAAACAAAGACTCATCAGTCTGGGAAGGGTTAAAAGATCATTTCCAAACAATTTAAAGTCCATCATTCTAGAGCGAGGAAGATTATTTACAAGTGGAAATATTCAAGACAGTTGCCAATCTTCCTAGGAGTGGACGTCCTAGTAAAATTATTCTTAACCAGAGAAACTGCAAAAAACCCAAGAGTTACATCTCAGACTCTACTGGACTCAGTTAGCATGTTCATGATAGTACAATTTGAAAAAGGTTGAACAATTATGTTTTTGGAAGGATTGCTAGGAGAAAGCATCTTGTCATTAAAAAGAGACACAAGACTTTTGAAACAAAGGTATTATTATTATTACTATTATTACTATTATTATTATTATTATTATTATTATTATTATTATTTTAGAAATGTAAACCTCAAAGCTTTCAAGGTTTTTTTTCCTACTTTATTCTTAAAATGTAAAATGTCAGCAAAATATAATAAGCCTTTGAGAAACATTAGTAACGCTCTAAATATAATTAAAGGCTTTTTTTTAAACTTGCATATTTCTAGAGGTAAAAAACAACAACATTTAAATCTATGTAATTAGATTTTATTTATCTGCCACCTTCTATGAGTTATTTTCCAATTAACAATGAAAATACCAAGGAAATATAATCATATGCACAGTAAATTCCTCAGTGGTAGGAGGTAAGCCATAATATCCAATTCACATCTACAATAATTCACCTCTACAATATACTGTATTCAGTTTTTTGATTAACTTTTACTAATGCATGTAGGCAGTTTAGATTTGTACTGTGGCCTTGAGAGGTTAACACTTTTCAAAAAGTTCCTAGCATTTAAGAGCAACTCATTTTAAACTTTTGCCTCTCACATTACTTATATAATCACCAGGTGCCTGACTCATACAAGAAAGTACAGACCTTTTACACATTAATTTGCACTTAGTTAACTCAGTGGATTTGATTGTACCTTTGGCAAGTGAAGGGAAAATGTAAAACTTCCCCTATAAACCAAGACCCACACCACATCCAATGCACCCACGCAAGAACCAGATAATCAGAGGAAAAAGTGTGCACTGATAAGCCTTTGGAGTACTGTTAGTCAAATTAGTGATTTCTTTTCCTGTCAGAATAGTCTATTTAAGAGGGCTGAAATGGCTATGTAACTCACACTAAGTGAAGTCTAATGAGGAAAGGGTGATGTGTGTGGCAATGGCTTCGTTCAAGAATATCAAACTTGCTGCAAGCTATTTCGCTCTTAGCATGAAAAGAGAACAAAAAAAAATGACATCCATGGGTATGTCTAATTAGCCAGTCTAAATAGGAACTTCTACTTTCTTATAGCTGGCAGGTTGTACATAGCATGAAATGACAAGTTTAGGTGCTTGCTAACTAAAATGCACTCGACTGCTTCAAAGACATCACAATCAAACACATTTAAAGTGATTGCTTCTTCTAGACTAATGATGTGAATTGATTTGAAAAGGACATTTATGCTAAGAGAGATCTGCCAGATATTACATTGTGCTTAAACTTTACAAGAAAGGATCTAGCAGCACTTTGCAGGATGTATATGTTGGTTTTGTGTCAGTGTTCAATACAGCGGCTTGATTGCACAATGTAAAAGGCTTTACATTGGTATCGGCTGGAATACTGCTACAGGAAGTGCCATCTTCTCAGTCTACAATGGCCTTCGTGCAATCCGCACCAGACCTAAAATAATGTGTTTGTGCTGTTCTGTTGATTTGGAGTAAGATGCCATTTTGCTGCTTTCAAGATGATGGCTTCTTAATTGCTGTAATTGAAACAGTTGCAAAATAATTTGGGATAATCAGTAGAAAAAAATGCAAACATTTTATGCAACATAGACACTGGTCTGTGAACTATTCACCCTGGACACTATAATTAGCAATACAAGCTTGAAATTGCCTATACACATTCAAAACCTCATAACCTATACATGGATGGGGTTAGATTGGAAGAAATTTAAACCAAAATAAAAAACTGTATACAGTGAAACCTCGATACTCACAACCTTGATTGTTCGCAACTTTTCATTTGGAACCGGACTAAGAGTAACTTGCAAAAAACTCGCAAAAAGCCGCGAGTGGTTTGAAAGTTCGAAGTAACATTCCAAAACCATGTTTGTACTAATAAATTACATAAAAATGTTTGAAAAACTATTATTGTATTATTCATTTAAAGTAGTAAATAAAACATTTATAACACGTAATTCACAATTTCTGTTGAGTTTACAGTACAGTACATGTACAATTCCCCTTAAAAATAAAACCATCAAAGGAGTGATTAAAAATCTCGCTATTTTTTGTTACTCGCATGGGGTCATAGAACATAACCCTCGTGAGAATTGAGGTCGCACTGTAATACATATCACTTTTTAAATCTCAGTCAGGATCCAAGGAATCCTCAGCCTTTACTAGGAATTCCAGGTGTAAGAAAAAAACACACACACACACACTCTTGGACAGGACAGCATGCACAACATTAGTACAGTAGACAGTCCATCTACTTGCATGCACTTGGGCAGGAAACTGGGGAATTTCACTCAGACCCGAACCTGAACTCAGGATCAAACCCTGGTTCATTGAAGTCTTGGAACACTGAGGATACACCACCACCCACTGGACTAACATTCCCCACAACTGTCCTTCCTTTTTAATTCTGTTTTAACCTCTGCTCCCTCTTCTTCAAATCTACTTCTCCCTTGCTGATTTTCTCTGTCAATGCTTTAAAGTAAATAAATCCTAAGATACTTTTTGCTCTACATTATCCAGTTACCTTGATAGTGTCTGTCCACTCTTCTATCCACTCAGGGCTTCAGAGATTAAATGGCATAGGTTAAAAGACCTGACCAATCTGAACGAGCATCAACCTCTTACCAGGACAAGATTAATAACACTACAAGCACATGCACATTTTTCTTCACTTTTAACCCTCTTTTACCACCACTATCAACACTCCAAGCTGGAAAAGGCTGTTTACCATCTTCAAAGATAAAGTGGCTGTCAATTGCTACAGAAGTGATGACTGAGTGGTTAAGGCTTTAGGCTACTGATCAGATGGTAGCGAGTTTGGATCTACAAGGTAGACTTACTAGTATTCTACAAAATCTATAAGTCACTTTAAATAAAAACATCAACCAAAGCAAATATAATTACAGTGCAGTAAAAAGTATTTGCTGCTTCAGATTTATTCTTTTGCATATTTGTCACACTTAAATGATTCAGATCATCAAGCAATTACATTAAGAATCATTTCCAATTATTGTGAATGCTTGAATGCGTTTGTTGTTGCCAAGAGTGGCACAACCAGTTATAAGGTTTAGGGGCAATTACTTTTTCACAAAGCGCCAGATAGGCAGACAGACTTGGACAGCTTTTTTCCTTAATAACAGAAATCATTTAAAAACTCCATTTTGTATTTACTAATCATTTGTGACAAATATGCAAAAAATGAATAAAATAAATCAGGAATCGGCAAATACTTTTTAACAGCACTGTACATCATATATCCACTTCACCAGCTGATCCTGAATAGAAACCTCTATTCAATAAAAATCTTCCTCACACTGACCCCATTACTTAACCACATAAAAATGTATATATTAATAAAAACTATTCAGGCTTTGTGGATTACAACCAATCCATTTTGCTTTCATCTAAACAATCGCAACCGAGATGATGATAGCTTTGGATACTTTGCAGTCTGCCAGCAAGCCTTTAATTCTTAATCTGATCAATCTACCTGAGACATTTTTATTGGATTTAATTGATTTTAAAGGTTGGGTACAGGTTAACTTCACTGAAAGACCATTCAGTAAGTTAAGATACGCTTCAATGGTCAGCATCACTTATGGATCCTTCTTTAGCTGATAGCTTGCCAGAATGAGAGAGCTTCTTGTCATTCTGACATGCCTCTCAGTTCAAAATATTGCATTTGTCCTCCTAAGCATCAGAAACATCAGACCATTAAGTAGAACAGAGTTATTCAGACTATAAAGCAAAACTTTAGACTAGTGTTGGTGTAACATCTCATTTAATTGGAATATACTGAAATGTACTTTAAAATTTCTTTATAAATTTGACAAAAAGTCAGATAAACCAAATCAACATAGAATTAGCATAGAATTAATCTATACAATATTAGCTAAGATTCTCTGTAAACATCAACTTTTCCACATTAGCAATGTTTTTGGCAGTGTTCATGGTGCTTGACAGATGCACTGATTATTAGAAAATTTAGACGTGATCCTAATGGGGAAAACATTTGAATATGTCTACCCTAGGGAATATGTAAATTTTGTCCAGGTTTCATCATCTCTTGGCTCACTGAACCTGCTGGAAAGATTACCAACTGGCACTATTTAAACCTTGGAGATATTCAGGTCTTCAATTATCTTAAACACCCACACAAAACTATAAGTAATGAACTCCAAATGATCACCACAACCATGTGGTAGTAAATTTACACTAGACTCATTCATGCTCAAGAATGACAGGAAAACTGTTGGTTACAAAAGCCACTGTTATGAACACTCTGAGTGTCTGTTAGCTCAGGTAGAACCTTTTCCATACAACATAAGTCTTGTTCCAAAAGTTTTTTTCCCCCCATGATTGGTGCAAACACCAAACTTAACATTACATAGGGACAGGTGTGCTTTGAAGTTAGACTATGTGCAAGTGTTAATGTATGTAGGAAATATGTCGAAAATGTAATAAAGCCCTGTTTATAGTCATTATTTGCTAAGCTTAATATCAGCAGATTTATTTCTAATGTATAGGAGATGTTGTTTAGAAGACTTCACAATTCTGCAAACGTATGCATAAGAAGCCTAACTAATGTAAACCTTGAATCAGATTAATGTACAGAAATCTATGCAAAAGTATCAGAGGTAGAAAGAGTAATAATACAGTGGTGTGAAAAAATGTTTGACCCCTTCCTGATTTCTTATTTTTTTTGCATGTTTGTCACACTTCAATGTTTCAGATTATCAAACTAATTTAAATATTAGTAAAAGATAACACAAGTGAACACAATATGCAGTTTTTAAATGAAGGTTCTTATTATTAAGAGGAAAACAAAATCCAAAACTACATGGCCCTGTGTGTTTGCCCCCCTGTTAAAACTGTGGTTTATCGCACTCGAGTTCAATTTCTCTAGCCACACCCAGGCCTGATTACTGCCACACCTGTTTGCAATCTCTTGAAATAGGACCTGCCTGAAAAAGTGAAGTAGACCAAAAGATCCCTAAAAACTAGGCATCATGCCGAGATCCAAAGAAATTCAAAAACAAATGAGAAAGAAAG
Source organism: Silurus meridionalis (assembly GCF_014805685.1). Taxonomy (NCBI): domain Eukaryota; kingdom Metazoa; phylum Chordata; class Actinopteri; order Siluriformes; family Siluridae; genus Silurus; species Silurus meridionalis. The sequence continues at coordinate 33,158,534 of NC_060887.1, forward strand.
TAATCTATCAGAAAGAGATATATTTCTAAGAGATCTATCAGTCTGGAAAAGGTTATAAAGCCATTTCTAAAGCGAACCACAGTGAGAGCCATTATTCACAAATGGGGGATTATAATGTAGGGGAAAAGAATATATTTCTGAAACTAGTTGTTTTTAATTGCAGGAACACCTTTACAAATTAAAGTGCACCAGAAAAATTGCAAATGGAGATTGAGAATTCAGACAGTGAGCGCAGACATTGAACAACTTTCAATTCAACAGCATTTCACTTCCAAATGGGTCTAAATCACTGGCGTCTGTCTTGTCTGTCTCCAACTTACTTTCTTATGAGTTTAGCCTGTTTGTTCTCCCCCCATTATTTAATCAATCAGTGCAGTAGTTTCAGGGGTACGATTCTGTTCTTCTTTTGCATTATTTTTATTTTTTTATTTGGTAACGGATATGATTTAAAATGTAGTTAAGTACAATACTTTAAACAGAATTAACTAAAAATTACACACAAAAACTACAAGTAAATGTAATTGGTTACTTTCTATCTCTACATATATATACATTATCTATATTTTGGAATATATATTCAGTATTTCAGACATCCTAGCATTCTAGTCTCTAGCATTCTCAGGCTAGTTTACTAATTTAAAGACCAAAGGCTAACATTGAGAAAATTCTGTAAAACCCAGTAATTTTTATTATAGCCACTATTTAAAAAAAAAACGAAAACAAAAAAAAACGGTAAGAAACATAAAAAGTCGACACAAGACCATAATTTAATATAAATGAAACCAATCGTTCTTTTTCACGACAAAAGGAATGCCACCGTATAAACTGAGGCTGTCTGCACATGTCAATCAGCTGTAAAATAACTTCTCAGCTCATGGACAATTTAGTGTGCACCATATTTACAAGGGAAAGGGTGTTTAATGACTGGTATGATTTTTTTTAAGGACAAAAGCTGCCAATCTGGTTCTGTTTCACACAGCATCAGCTTTTAACCCTAGGCTGCTCTTTAGTTCCAGCATGTTATCAGAGTTTCCTTGTGGAATGCATTTTTTGTGCGTGATTATCTGGAATACAGTTGTAGTTCTATTTTCCCTCTTATCGCATCATTTTCTTGTCACCTCATTGGGTTTTGTAATTTGACCATTTTATTGGCTTTATATACTACTATATAGTATTATACTTACTATATTTTTTACTATTGGCAAATTGTTTTTTTTTCTGTCTCTTTCATCAAAGAAAGTCATCACATTACATTTTGAGGTCTCTCTCAGCTTTAGCCGATTTTAGTCAACTCTTCTTTTTCTTGAATTTCATTCCCCTTCTCTCCAGCACGTATTGGTCTCCAGGCTCTTCCAACCTGCTCACTACTCTCACCTCAAATCACAATATCTTCCGCAAACATCATAGTCCACGGAGACTCCTGACTGACCTCGTCCGCCAACCTGTCCATCACCACTGCAAACAGGAGAGGGCTCAGAACCGATCCTTGATGCAATCCAACCTCCACCTTGAACCAGTCTGTCGTTCCTACTACACACTACACTGCTGTCAACTGTCTTCATACATGTCCTGCACCACCCTCACATACTTTTCTGACACACCTGACTTCCCCATACATTACCACAACTCTTCTCTTAGCACCCTGTCGTAGGCATTCCCTAAATCCACAAACACACAATGCAACTCCTTCTGACTTTCTCTATACTCCATCAACATTCTCAAATAATGCATCTGTGGTACTCTACCTCAGCATGAAACCATACTGTTGCTCACAGATGGTCACCTCTTTTATCAGCCTGACTTCCACTACTCTTTCCCATAACTTCATGGTGTGACTGATCAAGTTAATTCACCTGCAGTTACTGCAGGTCTGCACATCACCCTTATTCTTAAAGATCGGTACCAGCACACTCCTTCTCCATTCCTCAAGCATCTTCTCACCTTCCAAAATTCTGTTAAACAATCCTCACATCTTTCAACCTTCTCTCTCTCTCTCTCTCTCTCTCTCTCTCTCTCTCTCTCTCTCATTTTCCTCGTTCATCAGCTGCTCAAAATATTCCTTCCATCTTCTCAACACACTCTCCTCGCTAGTCAACACATTTCCATCTCCATCCTTTATTGCTCTAACTTGCAGCACATCCTTCCCAGCTCGGTCCCTCTGTCTGGCCAAATGGTATAAATCAAGCAGATCTCAGTCAAATAGGAACTCCAATTCCCAGCAACCACTATGGTACTTTAAGGTTCTCTATTTCCCCTAGCTATTGATTGAGCAAAGGTGTGGTCGAATATATACACTGTCACACATGCATGCAGACACACAAACCACAATTTAAAAGACTTTCACACACAGACTCTTTGCAAAGGAAAGCTATTTGTGTTCCAATTTATAGACTCACCAAGAACTTTATTCCTAGCAGTATCTTGTTGCTGAAACGTTTTGTCCCACTGGATAATGTTTGTTTATTGTTTTATCAGTGCTTTTTTGACATTGGTTTTGCTACAAAATGTGGATTATTCTGCTTTTTTTATTAAAGACAGTAATAAACTGCAGTTGCATCCACTTCCCACATCTTACATGACAAGCTTGTCTTTGTATGGAGTCTTTTAGGTGTTACTAAATGCCAATGATCTGTGTCAGAGATGATATGTTTATACACAGGAGTTACCAAACTCCCAAGAACTTCCAAATCAAGCAAAGTTTCTGAAACAGCTGTAAATCTTGCAGACATTTTTAGTTTGGCTTGTGCAAACATTTACACATAACATATACATCCCATAAAAGTTCCTAAATCCTTGATACTGTAGATTAAAACATGTTTTTGCTGTGTTTCTTTATAAATGTAAGCAGAATTACCTGATTATGAGGATGGATTTGGACTGTAGTTAATGTCAACAGACTGCTACACTGACTCAGGACTACATTTCACTTCTGATTACCATCATTTTACCTCGCAACATCGTATATCTGCAATAAATGGCCGGTGCAACCCAGCTGAGGATGAGTTCCTTCTTGAGTCTGGTTTCTCTCAAGGTTTCTTCCTTATGCCATCTCAGGGAGTTTTTTGCCACAGTCGCCACCGGCTTGCTCATCAGGGACAAACTTACTTATAAAGAACATATTCACTTTTAATCACCACATTATCTGTGTAAAAAGACAGTGTTCATTGTTAAAAGCACTATACAAATAAAAATGAATTGAATTCAATCAAATAATCCTGGCAAACCACCATTACAGTTTCAGATTTTTGTTTGTCATATCTCTTTAGATTTTACCCATCTATTTTAAATACTTTCACGTTATTGTTCTTGGAAAGCTTGTGCCACCTATGCAACACTTCAACCAGCTTTGCCTGCTGAGTCAGCTTCACAACCATTGAAGTTCTGAAGTACAGCTTTTCATTTACCACACAAATATTTTTTATATGATTTTAATTGTCTTTAATTTAAATTTACACAGATCAGACATAACTTTATGTTCACAGATCTTCATTAGTAATTTGATCTACAGATACTGACCACTGCAGACTAGGACCTCCCCACAAGATCTTCAGTTTTGGAGATGCTCTGACTCCTGTCATCTAGCCATCACAATTTGGCCCTTCTTAATTTTTTCCTTTTTTCTAACACATCAACTTTGAGAAAAAAATCTTCACTTGCTGCTTAATTTATAACACCACTAACAGGTGCCATGATAAGAGATCATCAGTTTTATTCACTTCACCAGTCAGTGATATTATCTTTTTTATATTTTGGGAATATTTCTAGCAAATCAAATTCACTTAGCACTCATATGGGGACGTGGTAGCTCAGTGGTTAAGGCTATGGGTTACTACTCAGAAGTTCATGTGTTCAAGCCCTGGTATTGCCAAGCTTCCACTCTTGGGCCCTTGAGCAAGGCCCTTAATACTCTGTGCTGTGTTGTGGCTGACTCTGTGCTCTGACCCCAGGTTCTGAACAAACTGGGTTATGTGGAGAGAAGAATTTCAGTGTGCTGTAATATATATGACAAATAAAGGCTATTCTATTCTGCATGATCAACATTTACTATGTGAATATCAATCCTAACTGAAGATGCCATATGGCACCTAAAGACACTATATGAAAAATACATAAAAAAGTACACTTTAAAAAAAAAAAAAAAAAAAGGACATGGAGCACTGCTCCTTACCCAGAGCTGAATTCAGATAGAAGTACAGATTTCCAAAGCAAGCACCTCCTGTCAAAAAGCAAATGGGCTGCAGTACCTCTGTAGGAAGACATTCTGCACACACACACACACACACACACACACACACACATCCTCCTCCTCACTCTACATGTGCTTTTACAGAGCTCTTTTATACAGACAGATTGAAGAACTTTCTGCCTGTTTACAGTTGAATGGCTTCCTGGTTACCAGATGGTTACAATAAAGGCTTTTCTGTAGAGGCATATTTTGCTTTTTTTTACTTGTGTGGAGACCTTGAAAAGACAATCACTTTTTCTATAGCCACATACATTTTCATAGGATTTCTGGCTCCTATTATGAAAAAGCCAAAGTTTATTTCTTTACTATTTTCTTATATTAAATAAGGGTCAAAAAGTGAATTTTTTTATAGAAAATATTTGCAGTATCTTGCCTGTTCTGAGCACTTCTACAGTGGAAGAAACCATAAAAAGCCTTTAATCCTTATCATTAAAGAATTGGAATGCAAGCAATGTGATACCAAAAAATATGATTAATTAATGAATGAATAATAATTAAAATAATATTTGGATAATATGAATTAAAAAAAAACAACTTCCACTACCTAAGCTCAAGCAACAGCATATAGCTAAAGGATGGTTGGTTGGATTTTTGGTTTAAAAAAGCTTTTATGACTGTTCTTAACATTTATTCATACGTGGTTAACATAACACGTGCACTCAGCAAATGATTACATACACATCATATAACACTGATCTGTGCAGTAATTTCTGCACCATAATTTTGCTCATAAAAAACCAATTTAGTCATCATTTTGATTCGTTGCTGAACCATACCGAGCATCAAACTAACACGTCCCACAGTTTGTTTAATCACCAGCTGCTGTACTGAGAATAAGAATTAACCAATCATGTAATTTTACCCTTTTCTGGAACATAACCGCTGGCCTGCTAGCTACAGTCTGAGCAGAAGGATCTAAAAGTGACAGACAGTGAAGTGCTGAAGGTCTACTGCAGGAGGGAAAAAAGGGCAGATCTGGTTTGTCACTTTCTCTTGTTACTAGTGTTTTAAACCAATTTTAGTAAAACTGAATATAATTCGATTGTCTAAGCAAAAATAAAAACATAATCTGCAATAGAATAAAAATAGAAGTAAATTTAAAAAATGACAATAGAATTTACAGTATTTGGGTAAGCAACATTTGCTTCTATCAGACAAAAGAAACAGTGTGAGTTACACCATTACTCCTAATAAAGTGCAGCATTGTGTTCAATTTTATGTGATATATACAGTATATATGCATGGGTGCAAAAAGCAGGTTGATGAAATGAGTGTAGTAAAGTCTTTAATTATTGCACACCTCAACAGTGTTGGACCTGTAATAAATGGACATTCGGTGCCACCTAGATGAGGTTGGGTTCCCTTTTGAATCTGGTTCCTCTCAAGATTTCTTCTCCATACCATCAAGGAGTTTTTCGTTATTTTTCTGGCCACAGTCAACAGTGGTTTACTCATCAAAGATAAACACAATTATAAGGAACAAACTTATAGGCAACTACAAACATACACATAATTTTATACTTTATTCCTTAATAACCCTAACCCAGTCATTAGGGTTGCACAAGCCAGTGAACTCTTAGTGCCGGTCCAGCGTAAAACGTGCCAAATTAAATATGCGAATCACAAATCAGAAATTCATACCGGATCAGTCAAGAAATGTGTTACCAACGACCGCCACATGTATTATTAGCTAATAGGGTACAGGTGGAAATTGGGCTACTGGCGAAGGAGAAGAAGGAGAGGAGGAAGACGTCTACAGAGACAGCAGGCAAAGGAGAAGTGTAGGGGAGTGGAGGTTAGAGTTGGTACTTTAAATGTTGGTACAATGACTGGTAAAGGGAGAGAGGTAGCTGATATGATGGAAACTAGAAAGGTAGATATGTTGTGTGTTCAGGAGACCAAGTGAAAAGGAAGCAAGGCCAGGAACATTGGAGGGGGGTTAAACTGTTTTATAATGGTGTGGATGGAAAGAGAAATGGTGTAGAGGTGATCCTGAGGGAAGAGTTTAGTAAGAGTGTGGTGGAGGTGAAGAGAGTTTCTCATTAACATGAAGCTGGAAGTTGAAGGAGTGATGATAAATGTCAGATGGTGGTAGATTTTGCTGAAAGGATGGACATAACAGTGGTGAACACTTATTTTAAGAAGAAGGAGGATCATAGGGTGACGGATAAGAGTGGAGGAAGGTGCACAAAGGTGGACTATGCTCTATGCATGAGATGCAACCTGGAAGAGATTGGAGACTGTAAGGTGTTGGCGGGGGACAGTAGCTAGACAGCATTGGATGGTGGTCTGTAGGATGGTTTTGGAGGTGAAAAAAAAAGGAGGAAAATGAGGCCTGAAATAAGAATAAGATGGTGGAAACTGAAGGAGGAAAACTGTAGTATGAGATTCAGGGAAGAGGTCAGACAGGGGCTTGGTGGTGGTAAGGAGGTGCTGAATGATTGGGTAACTACTGCAGAAGTGATAAGGGAGACAGCTAGAAATGTACTTGGTGTGACATCTGGAAATAAAAAGGAAGACAAAGAGACGTGGTGGTGGAATGAGGAAGTGCAGGAGAGCATAAGGAGAAAGAGGTTGGCAAATCAGAATTGAGATCGACAGAGTGATGAGAAAAGTAGGCAGGAGTACAAGGAGATGCGGCAGCAGGTAAAGAGGGATGTGGCAAAAGCCAAGGAAAGGGCAAATGAGGAGCTGTATGAGAAGATGGACACTAAGGAAGGAGAAAAGGATTTATACCAATTGGCCAGGCAGAGGGACCGAACTGGGAAGGATGTGCTGCAAATTACAGCAATAAAGGATGGAGATGGAAATGTGTTGACTTGTGAGGAGAGTGTGTTGAGAAGATGGAGGGAGTATTTTGAGCAGCTGATGAACGAGGAAACTAAGGTACATGAGAGAGAGACGGTTGGATGGTGTGCTGATGGTGAAGCAGGAAGTGGATAGGATTAGTAAGGAGGAAGAGAGAGCAGCGATTAAGAAGAGGAAGAGTGGAAAGTCGGTTTGACCAGATGACATACCGGTAGAAAATGTTGTTCCACAAGATGTTGGATGGTAAGAGGATGCCTGAGGAATGGAGAAGGAGTGTGCTGGTACCGATCTTTAGAATAAGGGAGCTGTGCAGACCTGCAATAACTACAGGGGAATTAAGATGATCAGCCACACCATGAAGTTATGGGAAAGAGTAGTGGAAGCCAGGTTGAGAGAGGAGGTGACCATCTGTGAGCAACAGTATGGTTTCATGCCGAGGAAGAGCACCACAGATGCATTATTTGCTTTGAGAATGGTGATGGAAAAGATTAGAGAAGGTCAGAAGGAGTTGCATTGTTTATTTGTGGATTTAGAGAAAGCTTATGACAGGGTGCCGAGAGAGGAGTTGTGGTATTGTATGAGGAAGTCTGGTGTGTCAGAGAAGCCGAAAGAAGAAGATTCCCGCTTTAGCTCTGTAAAACTGCTTTAGAGACAATGTCAGTTCTTTAACATGCCATACATAAAATACACTTGTACAGATCACGTCAATTTTTGATACTATTTCTTTACAATTTACACGTATTACATACTCTAGTGGTCTAGTGGTTAGGATGCGGCGCTCTCACCGCTGCGGCCCGGGTTCGATCCCCGGTCAGGGAACCAACCCCAGCCATTAGGGTTGCACAAGCCTTAGTGCCGGTCACAAGCCCGGATAAATGGGGAGGGTTGCGTTAGGAAGAGCATCCAGCGTAAAAACATGTGCCTAATCAAACATGCGGCTGGTCCGCTGTGGCGACCCCTAACGGTAGAAGCCGAAAGAAAGTTTACATACTCTAGATCCAATACTGACAATCTGGAACATTAAATAAACAAAACTTTAATTTGATAGAAATATTTCATTCATCAGCCTGCTTTTAGAAGTTCAGGTTAAAGCTAATACTGAATTTTCATTTTGTATCTGACCAGAAGATAACTGCCCACACATTAACACAGATCTTGGCTGCTGTTACTTGGCTGTTGTTACTTGGAAGACATAGTTCTGTCATTTCTTAATTTATATGATTTATAGAGCTTTTATGACTATATATTTTGTATTTAAGATCATAAGAGACAGATAAGTGGATTAGTATAGCTTTATAATAACTTTAGGGGATTTTTCACATATGTTCTATAGAGGTTTAAAACATGTGGAAAGCTGCTTGACATACAGGGTTATTATTGTACTCTGTCCAAAGCTTAAACCAAGAGAGATATTGCAGTTCAATTCCATTCAAATTATTTTTATTTGTATAGCGCTTTTAAATATGGACATTGTCTCCAAGAAGCTTTACTGGCAAGGAAAATCTCCCTGAGATAGTATGAGGAAGAAACCTTGACAGGAAAAATGAATCAAAAGTAAACCCATCTTCATCTAGGTGACACCAAATGTCCCTTTATTACAGTTCCATCATTGTTAAGGTGTACTGCTCAACAATTATTTAGCAGTTATTGCTGTTCATCAATTATCTCTGAAACAATGTTCATTGTAAGACATTTAACATGACATAACTAACCTTCACAATAATTAAAAAAAACATTAAATGCAGGAAATTTCTGTTCAAGGTACTTCAGCATCTATAACATTATCTTTAAACAATATTAACTCTGAATGATCGAATGTTGAAGCCCAAAGTGCCCTTTTCCCAAAGATCCCACACTGTTGTCAGAAACTATTATCATTCAGATTAAGGTAGGTCATTTTCAGCTTTGAGTTCCAAAAGTAGTGGGCCTGCAACAGGTCAATAAACATTTATAAACTGTTGATTCCACATCTAAATGTCACTTCATAAAATTAATCATATTTCCTATGAGTTGTGTTCCTAATTATGTGTTTTTGCATGTGAAGCTTGAAATTAGTTCAGTGATTTAAATTATAGATGAGTTCAATCCCATTTCTCCTCATTTTACTTGCTCATTCCATTACATCACCACATATAAAACCTAAAAACTTAGACTGGAACTTAAATATTAATAAAAAATATATATTCCTAGAGGGTATTCATATTGTAATTTTAAAACTCCTGTCAAAATATCTCTCTCTCTCTCTCTCTCTCTCTCTCTCTCTCTCTCTCTCTCTCTTCTTTCTCCTAAACCAACACATCATTTAATCACTATAAGAACCAATTTGGTCTGGAGGTTTAAGGGCAAATAACTAACTTCAATACCAACTTCAGCAATTCACCTACTTTGTTGAATTAAATTGCATTTTCTCAAATCACAGGTATGTGGTTCTATGAAAACTCAATTTAAGATGTAATGAATAATCAGCTAGAGCCCCAGAAACTAAAATCATATTGATATATTCCCATTATACAATCCATATTCATTCATTCATCTTTCATAACCCCTTCATCCTGGCCTGAGTCTTGGTTGATTCTGAGCCTATCCTGGGAATACTGAGAACAAGACAAGAAAAAACCCTGGATGAGATGCCATTTCATTTCAAGAGATCATTACACATTTATACACTTTTTCAGACCAAGAGACATTTTTAGTGTTGCTAGTCCACCAAATGGAATTATTTAGGGTTTGGAGAACCTGAGAAGCCAGAGCAAACCAAAATAGACAACAGTTAAGGCTCTGGGTTACTGATCAAAAGGTCTGGGCTTCAAGTCTTAGCACTGTTGAGCAAGGCCCTAACCCTCTCTACTCCAGGGGCTGGCTCATGTCTGACCCTGCGCTTTGACTCGAGCTTCCTAACCTGTGAAAAAAGAAGTTCACTGTTTTGCATACAATGTAATTTTGACAAATAAAGCTTTCTTCTACAGCCAAGCTCAGGATAGATACTAGGACCCTGGAGCTGTGCCACGTTGCCAGGGTGATAAATGGCACCACATTGAGCTGATAATTGCTCTACAATATGCAGATGGCACTCCAATTTCCAGCTGTTATGACAGAAAGAATCTCTTAGAACAGTGGTTCTGAGTGTGGGGTCTCAGGACTTCCAGGGCCTCATGCTTCCATGTGTGAGGGGACTGCAATTTACTTTTTGCAATTTTTTTTTATTTACAGTGGTGAAAAATCACAACACACCATTATGGCATGAATTTTTTAATGTAATAAAACATATTCCTTTAATTTCATTATCAGTGTTATTAGACTGTTTGTTTGGTTCCTTGAATTGAATCGGTTTTGCCTGAACCTTAATAGTTCATAAATATAACTGCAGGTGTATCCCAGGTAATGAGTTTCTTCCTCACACTCAGTCTTTCTAGGACATGCTTTGGATCAACTATGACTCTGATTAAAATAAATCTGTTAATGCAGATAAAATATATTCACAGTGCAATTATGTAGTATTTCCTAATGTAAGAAAACTGAGTATAAGAACACTAACCTTATTTATAGGCACTTTCTTTCATTTGTGTTCACTCATTTTAAAGTTTTGTCTTCTTCAACTAAAAAAATCAGTTTGCTTTTTTTTCTAGAAATGAAATGTTTGAAATAAATAGAAATAAAATAAATGTTGTAATTAAAACACGAAAACTCCAAGTATACTCCAAGCCTGTCTAGAAATTATAACTGTCTCGAAGGTTTAATGTCACTCTTCTGTCGCTTCTTATTTAATGTCGCTTCTTATGATTACAGTATATAAAATGGAATGCTAGATAGATTTAACTATAATCAGTTTTTTGGCTGGATCATGTTCATACATGCCTTCTTCTTTTCATGATAAAGATTTAACCTACATTTGTAGATGACATGGCAAAATGTGTTCAGAGACAATGATTTCTGAGGGTGTTATTGAGCCCATGCAGTGATTTCCATTACAGAATCATGACTGGTTTAAATGCACTGCCGCCCGAGGGCCTGAAGATCACGAGTATCCAATATAGATTTTTGCCCTTTTCCCTTGTGCACAGAGATTTTTCCAGATTCTTTAAAAATGTTGATGATATTATCAAGTCAAGTCAAATTTATTTCTATAGCGCTTTTCACAACAGACATTGTCTCAAAGCAGCTTTACAGAAATCAACAGTTAAGGTGAATGGTGTGTATTTATCCCTGATGAGCAGCCGTGGCAACTGTGGCAAGGAAAAACTCCCCTAGATGTTATGAGGAAGAAACCTTGCGAGGAACCAGACTCAAAAGGGGAACCCATCCTCATTTGGGTGACATCAAGAGTGTGATCAAAAATCTTCAACAATACAGAACACTGGAGAGTGAGAACTAACATGAGCACTGGAGTATAAGATTATAAGTGATGTTCTTTCTGCAGTCTTATACAGTCTATATGGTTAGTAGCTCCTAGTTTTATGAGCTCAGCAATTGTGATCATCACAGATCCAGCATCAGCTTCTCCATGCCAGAGCCTTTAAACACTCCAGAAGGTCCAATGTCAAAACTCCACACATGTAGTGGGATCCAGTTGGCACTGGTACGTCTCAAGATGGTTCGGGATGTTTGCGAGTTCGGCATCTACTTCTTCAAAGGTCCGTAATTATCACGAGGTGGGAGGTGACTGGAGCTGGAGGAACCTCAGGGTGTTTCGGCATGGGGAAAGTAAGAGAAGCAGTGGAGAGAAATTAGCGTAGCTGCTGTTCATGATATTAACAGCACAAGTTGATAATGTGCAGGTGATCAGATGTTCTGGAGCACAAGGTTATGATGTGAGACATATGTTATGTGTAGGCTTTGCTAAAAAGATATATTTTTAATCTACACTTAAACTGGGAGAGTGTGTCTGAGCCCCGAACACTGTCAGGAAGACTATTCCAGAGTTTAGGAGCTAAATGTGAAAATGCTCTACCACCTTTAGTGGACTTTGCTATTCTAGGAACTACTAGAAGTCCAGAGTTTTGAGATCTCAGGGAGCGTGGCGGATTGTAGCGTGTTAAAAGACTAGATAGGTACGTGGGAGCCGAACCATTTAGTGCTTTATAAGTAAGAAGTAATAGTTTGTAGTCTATTCGAAACTTAACAGGAAGCCAGTGCAGGGACGATAAGATTGGGGTTATCTGATCATATTTACTTGATCTAGTAAGAACTCTGGCTGCTGCATTCTGAACTAACTGAAGCTTGTTTAATAATGACGCAGGACATCCACCTAGTAATGCATTACAATAGTCTATTCTGGAGGTCATGAACGCATGGACGAGCTTCTCTGCATCAGATATAGATAACATTTTTCTTAACTTAGAAATATTTCTAAGGTGAAAGAAGGCTGTTTTTGTAACTTGGTTGATATAATATTTGAAAGACAAGTTGCTGTCTAAAATAACTCCCAGGTCTTTTACCGTTGAACAAGTGGTTACAGAACATCCGTCTAAATGCAGGTTAAGATGCTGGAGTTTCTGTATACTAGTTTTTGGGCCGATAAGCAAAATATTATGTACTGTGGATGAAAAATTAAAATAAAATTTTGTTGAAAAACATTATTCTAAAATTCCTTCACAATTTGTAGACACAGTCTTTCACAGATTAGTGAAGCTCTGTCCTTCTTTACTTCTGAGAGAGTCTGCCTCTCTAAGAAACACTATTTACACTCAATCATCTTACTGACCTGTTGACACTTAACCTAATTATTTGCTAAATGTTTCTCCAACTGTTCAAATTGAAAATTACCTATTTTTTTCATAAAGTGGTACATTTCCTCAGTTTACACATTTGATATGTTTTCTATGTTCTACTGTGAATAAAATATGAGTTCATGAGATTTTCTGGATGGTTTTATTTACATTGTAGATAGTGTACCAACATTTTTGGAATTAGTGTTATAAATAGAATATGGACATTAGTGGCCTGATGACAACTGAAATAAAATGTGTTCTGTCACACAATCACAGGGGTGAATTAAAAGCTTTACAGCACCAATAAATGTTATTGTATGAATTCCAATAATGTCCTTATTATTTGAATAGTTTCATTATGTATGTTAAATCTGTACCAAGTGATCCAGTAGAATTTAAATTGGTCTTCAGCTGCTATGGAAGAGGTTTAACTTAACACACAATGAATTGGGGTGCAGTTTAATAATGCAGTGGAGTGGCATAGTTGTTCATGTGGGAGGGAAATGTGTAGCCACAAACAAACACACAACGATAAAAAAATATATAAACAAAGAATGTAACAAACACATATACACTGAATCAGTTCACTCACCGGATCCAATCTGAGATGAAGTCCACTCACTATTTGCACTTAGTGACACTTGAGTGAAACTGTGAGGTGAACAGTAAAAACTGGGTTATATCCACATGTCTGAGTTTGAGGTTTGCTGCATAAACACATTTTATAGTGTCTGAGATACTGATAGTGTTATATTGTTTTGCACTGGTGATCTCGGCAACATTTGACAGTGAAACATGCCTGCTGCTTTATTTTACCCAAACACACTGCTTAGTCTATGATTTCATAAATTTTTACATTTAGACAAGTTTCCTTACCTGTTTGTGATTTACAAGGTGGGCTGAATGTGGGTTCTTGGAACAAGTGTTGCATTTGGTGTCTTTTTCATCATACATTCACAAACAAAGACAAAAAAATAGGACCAAATATTTCAATATTTAATGGAATTTAAATTACTCATAAGTTCTTCTCACATAATCTTTTCTTTAAAATTTTCCTTCTAGTTTGTTCAATGAAATTCGATTTTGAGATTAAAATGTATAAAAAGTATATTTTATTTATATCTTTAATCTAAATACACTATGTCCAATTGTGGTTCTTCCTCAACTTGGAGGAGATTCAAACTTGTTTGGGAATGCTTCCGCAGTTGTCCATGCTCTGAATCACGTGTGTAATCTGTCCAAAGGAATGCATAGCGTAACAAGCGGGGTGACATCACGACCAGGAAGCCATAAAAAAGCACATGGAGTGAAGCCATTGAAGGCAGTGTGGCATAGAGATGCAGCATCTAGTTCCCTTTAAGAAACTCGAGCTGTGCTGCAATGCTCAAAGTTATCGAACCTGACAAAGGTCAGTGCAGTGGACCAGCCCACAGCGTTGCAGATGTCTTGAAGGGACACTCCAGAGGACCAAGCCTTTAAGGCTGCCATACTCCGGGTCAAGTGAGCTCTGACCGCGAATACAGCGGGGAACCAGAGGACTTATAAGAGGATGCAATAGCATTAACAATCCATCCGCTCAGGGTCTGCTTGTTCAGGAAGGCCTTTCCTCTGAGGGCTGTAGCAGATGAGCAGCTGATCTGACTTCATCCAGGGACTCGTCCTGTGGACGTAAGTGTCCAGTGCTCGTACCGGACACAGCCTCGTCTGGGGCCTAAAACGGAGAAAGATAGATTGCCTGTAGCCTAACAGGTCGTGGAACAACTTAGTGCACTTTGGGGATGTAACCCGTTCTAGAGTACAAAAAGGCACTGGCCATTCCTGAAGTAAACTTTGGAAAGGAGGGGCCACATAGAGGAACCAACCGGGCAGTGAACAGGATCCAAATGGTGATGCTCACACCACACATTGAACAGGCGCCATCTCGCGGCATACGACCTCCTCATGAAGTAAACTCTCCACCTAGTTGGAGAGACCGGAAACTCTGAGCTGTTCTCCTTGAGCCTAACGGGGGGAAATGCATACAGTTGTAGCCTCGGCCACACCTGAGCCATGGCGTCCGGAAGCAATGCTATGTCTTCCTGGTCACTTTCATGGTGAGAAAAAAAGGATTTAAACAGCTCCTACCTTACTGAACAAACACACACACAGAGCGCTTCCTGAACAAACAGAAGCTGCCACTGGTTTCACTCCATGTGCTTTTAAGCTTCCTGGTCGTGACATTACTCTGTCTGAGTAATATAAAATAATGTAATTCCATTTAATTAATTTTTATTTGTATAGCGCTTTTGATTATGAACATTGTCTCAAAGCAGTTTTACACATATAAATAGGTTCTGAAGCTGTATAAAAAAATGTATAAGTTTGGTGCCTAAGTTTGCACCTTATAATTGTAAGTTTCTGCCTAATGAGCGAGCCAGTGGTGACTGTGGCAAGAAAAAAACCTCCCTGAGATGTATGAGGAAGAAACCTTGAGAGGAACCAGACTCAAAAGAGAACTTTATGGATCTTTAGGTTGTTCATGTGGCACCATCTCCAATTGCCAAGTTAGGCAGATCCGAAGAGAAGAAAGGGACAGTAATACTGGTTACTGGGACCTCAAACCATTTGAATATTCTGAAAAGATGTTGTAATATGTAAAGTCAGAATTAATCAACAATGAAAGACTTGTACACTAAGAAGGCCAGAATATAAAATATCAAAATATGTATGTTATGAATTTATGTTTATTTATGTTATAAACGTACACTCTATTGCTAAAGGTTTGTGGATACCTGGTCATTAGTATGGTCTCTGCTTTTTGAGCATTCCACATTTAGTCCCAATTTGCTCTTATAATTTGTGCTCATTCAGCCACAAGGGTGTTAGTACTGATGTCAGGTACTGATGTAGGTGAGGTGAGGAGGCCTGGGGTGCAGTCAATGTACCAACTCATTGCAAAGGTGTTCAGTAGGGTTGAGACCAGTGAAGGCCACTCAAGATCTTCCTCTCCAAACCATGTAAACCATATCTTCGTGGAGCTCGCTTCATGCACAGGGGCATTGCCATGCTAGAAAAGGTTTTGAGTTTACAAGTTCAATTATATGCAAAATAATATTATACTGCATCCAAAGACATCCTATATAATTGCGTGCCTCCAGCTTTGTGGTAACAGTTTTGGAGAAGAACCACATATTGCAGGAAAGGCGTCCTAATACTTTTGTCCATATAGTGGAGATTACAAAGAAAAACAACTTGGTGCACAATTTTGCAAGTAAATATGTTAATCTTAAAGGTGTTAGATTCCATATACTTGTCCCGTACTAAACACAAGTACATAACAGCTCAGAAAGTGTACATCTCAACTAAAAACGTTCTTTGGTTTGCCCCACTGGAGAGACCTTAAAGGTTTAATGGAGTATATAAAAAAAGACTTTAGTAAGTAACCTTACATATGTAAAGAATATAATATTTACAAAATAAATATATAGCAGTGCCTGGTTAAGAATTATACTGATAACATGGCACCTCTAGTTAATTAATAATGATTTACTGATAACCACACAGCAATGTAACTCAGATTGCATAATTTATGTCCAAACCCTCAAAGCAAAGCATGCCGTGAGCTGTTACATCCTCCCACTCATCCATCATCAGGTAAACAGCTACATTGACACTGTTTTAGGAAAAAAATTGTAAAAGTGAATGACAAACAAACCAACACACACAGGATTTAGACAAATATGGCACAGTGCTGCTCTTGTGTAATGAGAATCCAAAGACCCCGGGGCACATCCTGGCCTTGCAGTAGCTACTGCAGCTCTGTCATTAAACAGATTCAGTGAGATTACTCACAGCCCCAGAGAAATGCTTTCTTTCCTTTATTATTATTATTATCGACCAAGAGCACAAACCAAGAGACAGGCAATCTCAAAATAGCATTAAATCCTGCTTTAAGTAGAGCTGGAATATTTAAAGTATTGGAAACAAGTTTGTTCCTTCGTCGTGCAAGACGCATTTAACTTAAACCCTCGCTAGACGTTTAAAAACAAAGCAGCCAAATGGCACCTGAGTTTGCGCACCATGCAAATTTTATTTATTTATTTTTGGATAAGTGACAAATGATTTGCATGTTAACAATAGGCTTGTGGGACTTCTTTCCCTCATTATCCTAGAGCAGCACCACATGCAAGCTTTAACGAGACTGACATAAAGAGTTAGCCTTCGGTTCAGTCATCTGTCTGCGCAAGGAATAAGTCATAATGCTTTGTGATGCATCCGAGCAGATGGACTGCATAGGGAATGAGTGGAATCTCGGTTAGGTGAGATTGCCATAGACATTGTGAGCTCCTTTAGGCAAATAAACAGCAAGAAACATCTAGCAGCATCAAGAAGCAATTGTTTGCGTGATCTGATTTTAAATGCACAGCGCTGCTGGTGGTTCAGCAACATGCACAGGATTAGGTGGAGATAACTTTCCTTTTGATCAAGCGCTCCTAGGTTTAATAATGCACGGCTCAGCCTTTTCCCACTAAATGCTTTCGGAGATGGCCCAGCACTCTGAAATAAGCTCTCCTTCGGCTGTGTGGCTCACCACTCTAATCCAAGCCCCTGCTTATCCTCTTCCATGAAGATGTGACTGCAGAGGATGACTTTCTGATGTGACATTGATCTGCAAGTTGAGTTGGACAACAGAAGAGATGCAGCTCAGAGAAAGTATCAACTGCGATGCATCATCAGGGCTTCTCGCAGCAGCTTGTTATATGTGGAAGACTTTGCAGACAAACATAAATTATTAATTTGATGAATAATACACCTATGCTCACGTTTGAAATGTACCAAAGGAGAGAATGGTGTGTGTGTGTGTGTGTGTGTGTGTGTGTGTGTGTGTGTGTGTGTGTGATGTGCGTGGAGGTTTCATTGTCAGTTAAGTGCTTCAGTGTTACAGTTTTCTGATCTGTGGAGAGAAGAATAATAAGAATTCCCATGTGAAACTTACTCATGTGGTTTCGAAACACTCCTTGTTATGTTCCATACATTTTTAACTTGTAGTACATGTTTTCTTTTCACATTTCATGTGATTTTATTTTTAAAGCAGAATCTTGCTTTTTTCTTGTACATGAATAAATAGCATTTAAATATGATGTTTATATTTGTATACACCTGAATAACATGTTCACTGTCTCCCATGTGGATATGTCTTAACCAAGGATTGCTCCACCCCTAACAAAATATCCACTTCACTCCATCTTTTTATTGGACAGAGATATATCTTGTGATGTTAAAATAGTAAAAATAATAATACTAATTTGGTTTGTCGCTCTTGGCCTCTCGAAAAGGATCAAGGTTTTACATCGGATTATTTTACATTTTGGACATAGAGTGCTGATGATATTTCTCACTCTTCAATGTTTGTAATGTTTAAATGATTTATCTTCGTATCACCCAGATGATAATTGGTTCTCTTTTCAATCTGGTTCCTCTCAAGGTTTCTTCCTCATACCATCATAGGCAAATTTTATTTTGTAATTCTTACATTCTGTAAAGAAGCTTTGAGACCCTTGTTGAAAAGCGCTATAAAAATAACATTTAATTGAATTTTATTTATCCCTTACTGTATGTCAAGCAGCCTGCAAAAACACCATCAGATGCTTCTTGAACTAATATTCTGGAAATTGTCCAAAAATCTGTTTTTGACCAAAATTATGTTTTTCTTCTGAAAATATACTTTGACATTAAAAACTGTTTTACAAAAATAAGTTTTATTTTGTAAGGTTTTCTAACCTTGACTTGGTGTCTTCCCACAGAGATCACTTTGGGTAAAGAGGCAGTTTAACAAACACAGGTGAGAGGTGAGAACAGCATGTCTGACTGAAGGTGTTGAAAAGCTTGCAAGCCAAGTGGGCTTAACCATGATCTGATTTATTTATTAATTTTTTTAAAGGTACAAGGACTGTTCCCTGCACAGTCACATTACCACTAAAAGCAAAAAGATAAAGCTCTCACACGAGCACTACGCATAATAAAGAAAAAAATCTACTCAAATCAGTAAAAGAAAATTAAGATAAAAATTATTTCCCTAACAGCAGCAGGGAGGAAGTCAGATCAGTAGTCAGATCAGGTAAGAGGCAATGGTGAGCTTTTTTGTTTGTTTGTTTTTTACCTCAGTCACCTGAGGTGATTTCTTTTCCTTCTGGTGATGCGAAGTACAGTTTAGGTACAGTTATGAGCCAAACTTTAAATTATGGTTGGGATACATTCAAAAGAGGGTCAGTAGTTTTCAAAAGTGTACACCAATCAGCCTCAACATTAAAACCACTTCTAGGTGAAGCTAATTACATTGATTATCTTGTTACAATGGCATCTGCCACAGTGTGGAATATTTTAGACGGCAAGTGAACAGTCAGTGCGCAGTTTCCAAAATTAGTCCAAGGAAGGACAACCTGCGAACAAGCAACATAAGAGTCACAAGCATCCAAAGGTAACTGATGTGTGTAAGGGGCAAAGGCTAGCCCAACTGGGCTGATGCCACAGAAAACCTGCAGCACAAACTGCTGAAAAAGCAATGATTAGAAAGGTGTCAGAACACTTTGTAACATTGTACATTGTAACATGCTTCTTAGCTGCAGACTGGACAGAGTATCTATGCTGACCTCGTCCACCACCGAAAGCTCTTACATTGGGCATGTAAGCATTAAATTTACACCATGAAGCAACAGAGGAAGATAAACAATTAATCATTTTACACCATGTGGATGGCAAGTTGGGTGTACATCACTTAAGTGGGAAAGAGTATGCACCAGGCATCAGCATGGACTATGGGAAGAAGGAAAACCAACAAAGGCAGTCTGTTCTGTCATCTTGACATTCATGTAATTGTTAAAAACACACACCATCTACTTAAACATGAATATAGCCCTTCATAGCAATGCTGTTTCACTCTTGAAGCGTGCGGCTCATTGCAGCATCGCCGTATGTCAAACGCATGTTATGTCAAACGTTTCTATGGCAGATTTGTCGTTTCACGCCGAATTTTACATTTGCTCTTTGATCTAATTTGCTTTACATGATTAAATTGCAAATGTAATGTGCATGGTCAGTATAGCACCAAGTGCATGATGCAGCAGGAGTATGGTGGAAAATGGTCTTTAATAAAGAATCAGGCAGGGGGAAAAACACAGTTCAAAAACAGTTCTAGGGTCAGAGCCAACAGACAGAGCAACAGGGAAAGGCAAAAACACAGTCCGAAAAACAGTCCAGGGTCTTAACACAGGCAAACAGGGCAAATCCACCGGAAAACAGGAAGTGCACACTGTGAAACCTGGAAGGTCCTGACACCAGTTAGCATAATAAGTCTTTAAACTTTTTTATACCACCTCGTATACACTATGGCATTAGAGCTGCCATATACACCAGGTAATGTAAAGTCTTACTGAAACTTACAGGACTTAAAGAATATGCTGCTAATTTGTAGCTGCTAGATGTTTTTGAAGATACCACAGTACACCTTCAGAAATCTGGTTTGACAGGTCAAAGCTTGTTTTGCAACCCAAGGAAGACATCCCCAATATTAGATAGGTGATTTTAATCTGTGTATGCAGGAGAAATTGTTCAAATCTGACTAGCGGCTTTTGCAATTGCTAGCCTAAATTTCTGTGATAAAATAATGGCTAAGGTGTCGGACAATGGTTAATTCAAATCCCAGCACCGCCAAGGCCGGTAAGTCCTTAAACCAGGCCCTTAACCCCTTACCTGCTAAATTTTATAAAAAAAATAATAAAAAAATAATAAAGAGAGAGAGAGAGATATAATTGTTAGTTGCTCTGGATAAGGGCATCTGTTAAATGCCATACAATTTAAATATTTAATAAAATGTAAAAAGGCCAAAAAGTGCCACCAAGTAAATGTGTGTAATTTTCCCATAAAAGGAAATTTATTGGCATAAATGTATTTGTTTATGTTTTGTCAGATTCATTTCACTACTTTACACTGAACTTAATTAAGCTTTTCTGCTAGAAAACTTTCAGCGGAGACAGCAGGAGCTCCAGCATGCTTTCAAACATGCAGCCTCAAAAGTTATTCAGGTGAATAAGTGTCTTGTCACAACTTTAAACTGTCTACACTCCAAAGCATGATCTCCGCTACTCTGATGCTGATCTTTTAGTTGTTACTCCTACCCATTTACTTTCTATGGATATCAGGTTTTTCTTTCTGTTCAGCAAAACTTCGAAATTCTCTGCCAATTAAGATTATACAGGCTGAACCTTTTAGTGTATTTAAAACTGCTTCTAAAACCTACCTTTTTGCAGGATAACTCAGGTGATTTTTTGTTTTTTTGTTGATGAATCTGTGATATTTTATTTTTAGTTTCCATTTTTATGCTTGGAAAAAAAAACCTTTGAGATGTACAGTAACTCTATATATAGATGCTATGTAAAATTGAGTGTATGATTATGATAATAATGATAATTATTATCATTGTTATTATTATTATTTAAAACCAACAAAAACAGAATTATGTATAAGATCAACCACAAGGGAGTACAACGTCACAAGCCATGTGAAGGTTTGGAATGCTTTTGTATAAGATCATGGCAGTCAGAAGATGCAGAAAGTTTAAGTATGCAGTCATCCTCAATAAAATAATATCAAAATTTGGACAACTGCCATCATTAATAAAATACAGTATCAGCATCATTGTTTTTTTGTTTGGTAAGACCTAGTATGTAACTCCAATTGCATATTACCATGGTTTTGTGATTAAGTGAATGCCCACCATGTCTCTTGGGGAAAAAAATGCAAAGGTCAGGCAGCATGGAACGTGTACTTTCTATAGGCTATTAGCGTAAGGTCATTTTTAGTAATGACTTTGCTATAAGTTCTAACCAAGAAATTGCTCACAATTATGTAAAGATTATTCTATTCTAAGAAAAAAGTACATCACCACTTTGCAGTAAAACCATAGTAACACATGAAACCTTCTATTTTCCTATACTTTAGACTACAATGCTTTTGCCTTTAAGGCATTTTGCATAATTTGAGCTTGTGTATTTTCAAATGTTTTAATGAAGTCTATGCCTAACTGAAAATCATTTTCACACATTGACCAATCTCAGAGAAAAAATTGTTCAGGTCAAAAACAAGCTCTCCACAACAGTGCTGGAGTTTTACAATGTTTACTCAAATGTGTGATTTTTTTTTTTTATTATTATTATTATTATTCAAAATAATAATGACTTTGTTAGATTTTTTCCATTAATATGTTAATGGAAAAAGTTTCAATTATAATATGAAACTAGCTTGAAATGATAATTTGCTGTAATAATATTTAAGGTCATCCTTTAGATAAGTTTTAATCGGAGGGCAAAAACCAAGCTTTTTTTTTTTTTTTTTTGGTTAAAGCAACTAAAAATCTGAATGTGGAAAAATGTCAACTAGCCATATAATAAGGCATTCTGAGAGGCTGGTATTTCAGAAACTGCTAATTTGGATTTTCACACACAACAGTCTCTAGATTTTAAAAAGCATGTTGGGTGGAAACATTTAGTGGTGGTGGTGTACTGGTGCTGCAGATGGAAAAACTAAGTTGATGAGAGGAGACTGGTCAGACAGTCAAACAGACACGAAAGCACTGATTCCTCAAAAAAACAGTTTCTACATCAGTGGTAAGCAAAAAAAACAAATTAATAGCACATTGAAACCTTGAAGTGAGATGGGCAACACTGCACTACACTGGGTTCCACTCCTGGACAGCTGAAGATTGGAACCAGTCCAGGAGATGTCACACAAACACACCTTAATGAATCTCTCTCACAGAAGCACCTGAGACTGTGCAAAGCATTATCATGACCACTGTTAAATATATAGAATTAATATCAGCAAACATTATCTACTATATATACAGTACAGACCAAAAGTTTGGACACACCTTCTCATTCAAAGAGTTTTCTTTATTTTCATGACTATGAAAATTGTAGAGTCACACTGAAGGCATCAAGGGCTATTTGACCAAGAAGGAGAGTGATGGGGTGCTGCGCCAGATGACCTGGCCTCCACAGTCACCGGACCTGAACCCAATCGAGATGGTTCAGGGGTGAGCTGGACCGCAGAGTGAAGGCAAAAGGGCCAACAAGTGCCAAGCATCTCTCGGGGAACTCCTTCAAGACTGTTGGAAGACCATTTCAGGTGACTACCTCTTGAAGCTCATCAAGAGAATGCCAAGAGTGTGCAAAGCAGTAATCAAAGCAAAAGGTGGCTACTTTGAAGAACCTAGAATATGACATTCTTCAGTTGTTTCACACTTTTTTGTTATGTATATAATTCCATATATAATTCCACATGTGTTAATTCATAGTTTTGATGCCTTCAGTGTGAATCTACAATTTTCATAGTCATGAAAATAAAGAAAACTCTTTGAATGAGAAGGTGTGTCTAAACTTTTGGTCTGTACTGTATATATATATATATATATGAACTCATACCATTGTTTGAGTTCATATATAAACCCTTAAAATGCATGCAATTCATTTTTCTATATATTTTCTGTTTAAAGTATATTTGTGAATCTGGTTATATAAAACATTGACAAAATTACATACTTTGACAAGGAACAATTCCATCCAATCATACAAAGTGTTTTCTTGGCATGTCTACAATGTGTTGTAAAATGTATGCAATAAATTGTATGCAATGTAAGAAAATGTGTGTAGTTTAAAGTATGCAAATACAACAATTTAACTAAAATACAACAATACAGACAAATCAGAAAGTGTAAATTATATCATTTGAAGTGTAAAATGCACCACACAATGACATCGAAATTAAATTCTAAATAAATAGAAGAATGAACAAGAACCATAATCTAAAAATGAACACATGACAACAATTATAGAAGAAAAGCAACAGACACTGATTGCAGAACCAGTTTAGACATACAGTATATAAAGTGCTTGTTGACATGTGAGTCACTTAACATGGTTCAATGAGCTGGAGTGTCGAATGGGAAATGTAGTTCATGGAAAAAATACTGACAGCCACCAATCAAAGCTGTTTGGAAACAGTACAATTAAGGTGTTAGTCATAAAATATCCTAAAGTTTTCTGGATCAATACTTCTTACCAATCAGGTTTAATTGCAAAATCATTTGTTTTGATAGTAAGTAAACAGAATGCCATTTCTGGCCAGTGGCTGTTGTAAATGCCCTCATTGTGTGTTTCTAACCTTGCATGCAGTTATCAGGAATGCTGCATGGATAGCTGTAAATGCAATAAATGTTACACTTCACATTTCTCTACACCACAATTGCTAAAAAGGTTGACCTCATACTCAGCTGAACAGTTTTGTGGAACTCAATCTCGTCTCTGACAGTCAAGATAGAGCCTCTCTTTTTAAACTGTTTAACACTCAGTCTGAATACAGACCTGTTTACTGTTATCAACATCTTTTTAATGTATTTTAAAAATGCCTTGTCTGAATTTGTTGGTTTCCATACAAATGAGGATGTAAGAAATGCACTTACGTGTTCCTCACACTAAACTTAACCCTTGGTTTCTTTTCATCTGAGTTCACTTGTGCATTCTTATGAACTGTAAATGAAAACGTTTGATGTGATGCCTGATTTCCAGCTCAGTCTGGCTTGGCTTTACATTTTAAAGCTCAACAGAGTCATATAAATGCAAAATTGTGCCGAGCATGAATATTTTCAGAAATTGGAGGTCTCATGCTTCCCAGAATAAATGGAATATATCTTACTTTTACACCACCTGCATGATAAAAATGAAAAAAATTAAAAAGCACTGTGAAATTATTTGTTCCTGAAATGTGGACCAGTAGTTAAACTATGCAGGAGCATAGTATTAGAAGTATTACAACTTTGCTTTACATCACTGCCAAATGCAGCTGACCCGAGACACTATAATTTGATTCTGATGTAAATCATTTCTAATGCAATCTTCAGGAAATCCACTTAACTATCAAATGTGATAAATGGTACTGACAGAGAAACCCTAGCCACCTATACTAATGTCCCTCCCTATTTTTATTCGGCTTCATGTTGATAGTGGTATGCCATCTTTCTTATCCAGAATCATTCAGATATGTTTTCAATCCTTCCTGCTGTGCTTCAGTTTGCTACCAGAGATTAGTTAATGATGCCTAAACATTTATGTAGGTGTTATTTTTGAATGAATCTTCATGTTTAGGAATCCTAACTCCTAAATGCACACACACATTATACTTAGGGAAATGTAGCATAGAAATTACAGTACACTTATATGCATGTTGTTTGGGAAGCAGGAGAAAATCAGACAAGCCTTAGAAAACCTGTGTATACCAGTTCTGGCTCTAACCAGGGACTCCGGAGCAATGCTGTGGCAAGTGGTAGCTCAGAGGTTAAAACAGTGGACGTCTGATTAAAGGGTATAAGTTTGAAACATCGGCACTACCAAGCTCCCACTGTTGAGCCCTTGAGTAAAGCCCTTAACCCTCAGCTACTTATATAAATCAGATAAATATAATAAATGTATTTAAAATATATATTAAATATTAAATGTATACTTTTTTTACTATGTTGTGTATGTTATCACAGTACATCCTGACGCGAGTTCTCAGGTGTAACGGCACATGCTCTCTACACGGCCTGAGGCATCGATATAATAGCTTCCACTAACAAAACACATTAGAGTCCAAGAGCATTATATATTGTAGAAACATATATAGAAGACCTGGCCTTCACAATCACCCAATCTAAATCCAGTTGGAATGGTTTGGGATGAGTTAGATCAGAGAATAAAGGAAAAGCAGCCAACATGTAATCAGCACCACTGAGAACACCTCAAGACTGTTTTAAAACCAATCCAGGTGACTACCACAATATATACTCTGTATATATATTGCAGGCTATATGTCACAATTTTCACTCTGAGAGTCTCTGCTTTTGATGCCACCTTTGCTCCTGATATAATCTTTTATTAATGAATTAGTAATTCATTATTTATTTCATTTTTTCAAGTCATGGGATTATTAATAGTTGTGGTTTGAACTGTAAGTAAAAATAATGGTAGTAGTATTAGAAATAGTATTAGTAGTATGGTTTAGAAGGAGATTAAATCACAGATGCTTGTCAGCAGCCTTGTCATTTCCTTTTGCTGATAGTGTTCTAGTAGTAGTAATAAAACCAGAAGTAGTAGTAGTATGGTTTAGTCAAAAATGTTATTAAGTTGCATGAGCCCTACTTACGCTTGGTACTTTGCTGATGGCATAGACTAGTAATATATATTTTTTTAAATCTATTATTATTAATAACAGCAGTAATATCAACGATACGTCTAATTCGGGTATTAGTAGTAGTAGTCGTAGAAGTAATGATAGTACTTTTACTAAAAATGTGAGCGAGAAATAGCAGTAAATTGTAGCACTAGTATTAAAACTGAGAGTATTGTTATTAAAAGTATAATAGTTGTAGTAATAGTAGTAGATGTAGTATGGTTTTGATGCAGATCCAATCACAATTGCATGTCCCAATTTACTATCTGTAGCATTAGTGTTGGCGGCACTAGTAGTAGTAGTAGTAGTAGTAGTAGCAGCAGTAAAAGTATTAGTCGCAGCAGCAGGATTAGTGGTAACGGAAACATGGTTTAGGATGAGATCAGATCACAAAAAAGGAACAATTCTGTTTTTTCAAAAAAATGATATATTTGTCAAATATATAACCTACACATTTTCTTTTGATTTCCTAAAAATAATTACTCAATCTGATAATAGTGGCCCAAGTTATAAATTCAGTTCAGTGTTCAGTAAGATATGATCTAAATAAGAATATCATTTACATTTACAGCATTCAGTGGACTCCACTATCAAGAGCGATGGTAATGGGTAATGGGCAAATATCATTTACCCATGTACCTTAATCTTTACATTTGTGTGTTAGAAATAAAATAGACAATATAGATATAATATACACATTTACTTCTTTTAAATGTAGAAGGTCTAGCATAACATTTTCGCAGGCAAAAAAACAAGTATAGACAAAATATAGACAAATATATACAGTTTACATCAATGCATCTCAAGGGCCTTTATTAAACAATTGATGTTCATTTCAGCCTGTCCATTTTAAAATATAAATAAACATGAACAACATCTAAGAACAATATTTTTTCTTGAATGTCCACTGTGTCAGCTTGGCACGTTTGCATTTTGTGTATGGATACATGTTTAATTTTGCCTATGCAGCCAACACTTCTATTTATCTTCATTATGTTTTAGAGAAGGATAGATTAGAAACAAAAACCTTTAATGATGTACTGGAAACTAAATCCTCTGGGTTGTGTAAAGGATTGTCAAGTCAGCATAAGCACTGCTGACTTGCAGGAACGTTTACCGGAGCCAATGTCTCTTTTCAGTGAGGTCATGACTTTAATGGGCTGCCAACTACAGAGCCGAATATTACACTGCTCCGGTTATTCTGAAAGA
Organism: Silurus meridionalis; assembly: GCF_014805685.1. Taxonomy (NCBI): domain Eukaryota; kingdom Metazoa; phylum Chordata; class Actinopteri; order Siluriformes; family Siluridae; genus Silurus; species Silurus meridionalis. Next base: position 33,185,744 of record NC_060887.1, read on the forward strand.
TGTCTCCTGAAACATTACCCTCACTTCGGGTGTGCTCAGGTTATTGGCGTTATATATGAGTTTTTCTTTTCCTTTACAAACTCTAAAGCTGTCCGGATGCTATATTACACTGCAACACTGTTCGTTTTTACATTCCAATAAAAATCATATCTACAAAAAACAAAGCTATAGGTATCGCTAAGACATACCTGTATTACTGTAATCCAGCAAGCATCTGGAGGTGTCGTTGATGCTTTTTGTAAATTACAGTCACATGTTAATTAACATTTACACAAGATTACAGTTGAGTAAATACTGTAATCACTTTCATTACTTGCACTGGCACATATACTGTATAAGTATTGTGTAGGCATTGCAGGAAGACATATTTGGGAAATTAAATTCTGTATTTAGGATTATAAAAGCCCTTGAAAAGCTCTAAAATAAAAATACATGTAAAAATGCAATGATAAAGTAGTCGTATTGAAACACTAATGTATAGGCAAAGGTTATTGGACTTGATTTATTTGATATTTGAATTTTGTGTGATTTGTTTTAAATGTCCTATTCCACATTTACTCCCCATTTATTCTTATAATAACCTCCACTCTTCTGGGCAGATGTTCCACTAGACTTTGGGGTGGGGGTATGGAAATTTGTGTTCATTCAACAATAAAAGCATTAGTAAAGTCTGACTGAAGTTTGAGGTCAGAGCTGTATAGCAGACCATTCAAGATTTTCTACTCTAAACCTTATAAACTATACCTTCATGGTGATGCACAGGGGCATAGTAATTCTACAATAGGTTCAGGTCTCCTAGTTCAAGTCAAAGGGAGTATTTACTGCAACCACATACAAAGACATCCTGTACACTTGTGTGCCTCCAACTTTGTGGTAACAGTTTGGGGAAGAACCAGGTGTCCCAGTAATTGTATAAATGTAGTATATTTCAGTTTGCAAAATTCTAATTAGACTGTTAAATGCTGTTGTGTGTTTAAATTGTCATAAATTGCTGTTACAGTTTACACAAGACAAACACTTTCAATGTTGATTTGAGGTTGACTTTTTGGTAATGAAATTAGGGTTCATGCTATATTAGATATTTAAGTACAAACCAATAGTGATTTATCACCCGATTTATATGTTGCCCAGGAATGATATGGTAATAAAGACCATTTTTATTATAAACTAAAACACAAAACAAAGACAAGGTACACAATTTATGGCAAAATATTGCAGCAACAAACAGGATGACATTTTTGTGGGGGTACTTATTAGGAGAAAACACAAGTTGTGCATAAAAGGAAGTAAGCCACAATAGTGAATGTTTATTCAGGTTGCCCTCTGGTGGTTTGGAGGATAACTGTTCAAGGCAGGTATTACAAATATGTTACACATCATTCATTTGAACCATTTACAGTCATATTTAATGTTGGAGAATGTCTCAGAGACATCTTAGTTACTGTTTAAATACATTATAGCAGCTTAAACCTTCACCAGAATCTGTTTATAAAATGAGTCAACATTTTCCGATCAATCAGAGTTGCGGATTTAAATAAGAGTTCATGGCACTTAATTGTTATCTCTCAGTCAAATCATACTTTCATGGATTATCAACTAGACTGTGTGGTCTCTGGGATTTCAATATTGGATTGTTTTTGGTTTGTCATTAGTGTAAAATATATGCAGTGTGAGTCACATGAACTTTAGAAAGTTCATATTTTATTTGATTAGTATGCGACTTTTAAGGGACTCTGACAGCATCTTTGGCTTTAATGAAAATTTCATGTGATCCTGTTCACTCCATGTGAGTCCCAAAGACACTCTGACCTCCCACAACTGGCTAAGTGGAAGTGCCATGAATTTTCATCCAGTCATAAATACCACATGATTTGACATAAATGTACCACAGCATCTCTTGAGAAACGAATTTTCCAAAGGGCTAACGTCTACCCATTAGTAATTTGCAGTAGCATAAAAAGTCCTATAGCTACAGAATTCAACTTAAATTGCATTAAATGGAATGCAGCACAGTTGGCTGTGGAGGCAGGATCTCTGTATGACTTCATGCTTTTGATCAGTATGAATCATATATTCTGGATGTAGTCTTCACTTACTTCTTCAATGTGTCATCTTGTTGATGTTCTTGGCTAGATTGTGCTTAGAATTTCTAGCCTAGCCTAGATAATGGATAGGGTTTGTTACATGATAGTACTGTAGTCGTCAGATATTAGTGAAAAATATCAGCTTGTGCAAAAACAATTTACTTGGGGTTATGAAATGAACTTTATTATTACCTATGCTCTGCCACTCTTTATGGTTACTTACAGTCTAACCACTATTTAATCAATATTTGTGTCACAGTCAATACAAAATAACAATTATATAAAGAAAGCTATATGCATGTGTTTTTAATTAATTAACTGTTGTCATCAGAATGCAACTAAATTAGTGTTTTATTAAAGGTCGGTTAACCTTTTAGCTTATAGATAACACTATAAATGACTACTTATTAAGAAATACTATAAAGTAAAAAATGTAAGTATATTGACTTTTTTCCAATTAGAGTTTAAGTCAAATATATGCATGTCATAATGGCTCCCAGAAGGTTCCCTGGTGGTCTAGTGGTTAGGATGCAGAGCTCTCACCGCTGCGGCCTGGGTTCGATCCCTGGTCAGAGAACCAACCCCAGACACTCTTAGTGCCGGTCCCAAGCCCAGATAAATGGGAAAGGTTGCATTAGGAAGGGCATCCAGCGTAAAAACATGTGCCAAATCAAATATGCGGATGATCTGTTGTGGCGACCCCTAATGGGAGAAGCCGAAAGAAAGTTTATAATGGCTCCCAGAAATTGTGATGAAATGACTTTGTGAAAAAGAAACATGGAAAAATGCCCTCTCAGATTCTCTCAATAGAGAGCATAAGATGCAGCTCCCTATGGGGTTTTCTTGTGTTGGAGGAAACATGTTGAAGTGCCCTCTAGAGAGCCATTCAAAAAGAAAGAGAAAAGAGAGATGTCACACCCTATAGGCATGCCTACATGCAAGAAAATTAGATGATGTGCCCTCTAGAGCTCATTTGTTTGATTCATACAGTAGAAAAATATTAGTTCATGCCCTCCAGGTGCCCTTTTTATTTTTCATCCCTGTCCCTAAGACACCTGTCCTAGTGCTAAACGATGTGAGAAAAAAAAAATGAAAGAAAAAGTAGTTTTTACTGCTCATTAGGGATTTCTGTAAAATGAAGCTTTTTTACAATGGTTATTTTAACAGCACTTACTTTTAACAAAAGCATAGTAAAAAGACTAATCACTACCTTGCTGTGATTCAGTATAACTGCACAACTGCAAGTGTAATTTCTCTTTTATTTAGCAGTACTTTAAACAAGCAATTAATATCAAGTAATTGCAGACACAGCATATGCAAATGTTCTGTTTCTTTTTGCTCTGCTAACATAAATAGATCCCGAAGAAGATAAAATTGCTTTACAACATTTTAGCTTGCTGGCTCACACTGATTTTTGCATTCTCATTTAAAGTGCTTGCACTTAAATTGGCTTCCCTTATTCCTTTTGAATTTTCTCTGACTCAGCTCTTATTGTTTGAAGTCAAAAGTTATAGTCATGAAAATTGTGTAGTTTGTCACGTCTGCTGATCATATCATTATCTTCACTGTTTCATAATATGCTATGGAGTTTTATGATATACACAGAGTGAAACATACCAGGCCCTATATTCATTCCACTAAATCCAGTGGTGTCCAGTCTTTTCCACAAAAGACGGAGGTGGGTGCAGGTTTTTATTCCAACCAATCAAAGGCCACATCTGACAGACATTGAAAATGAAAATCATTATATTTAAACAGGTAGAATTTGGTGTGGATTTGTTTGGATGGAATGAAAACCTGTGCCTACACCAGCCCTTTGTGGAAAAGATTAGACCCCTGAGAGGTAAGTGGACCTAAAGTATCTATTGTATTAAAAAAATGTAAGTAAATTTAACATAACTATATCAAAGAAATTTGAGAGAAAAAGTCAAGCTCCACATATTAACCTGAGCTGAATATCAAATCCAGAGTCTTTGGGCTGTATTGTGCAAAACTTTATATTGCAATTGAGTCCCTGTGTTTATTTGTTTCTTTATTTGATTGTTTGTTTCTGAATTATTACAATTGTTTTCTGCTTCTCAACCACTTACGTTATTGTTATTTTCATTTTGACCCTCTTCTCAACCACTGGTTCTATCTAGTTTATAACATGACATCTAAGGAAGGTGAAGTCTATGATGTGTTTCCTCTGAGACACAGCTACTGCATCTTTTTGAACCTGCTGCTTATGTCGCAGTAAAGCACAATTGATTAATGTCACTCTGATTTACAGCAGACAGAGTAATCCTATCACACACAGAGCTCGTGGCTAAATTTGTTTACTAATTAATAGATGTTTACCTCCATATTTATATCTTTCAGGTTTAAACTAGTGTAACAGGCTACTAGTATCTATTGCAAGCACAATGTGGCCCTAATGGAAAAGGCTATTTGAGCATGGCCACTGTTCAGTGAGAGATTATCAGGCTGTAAGGGAGCTATGCTGGTTGGCTTGTCCCTGTAGGATGCAGCCAGGCTCAGCTGTGTGAAGAATGGAGCCGATATAATGGGATGCTGAACAGTGACAAATGGCTCCTTTTACAGTATCTGGTCTCATCCCTCTGACTTCGCCCGTGCCCTTGACATGTATTTGTCCCAGACCACAGTTTACCACAGCTTGACTCATGGCAGCAAAGCTCCAAGCTGACTTCAGACTGTTTACTGCAGGAAATGTAAGTATACTGCTTAGTGTTGATCTACACATTTGTTTGTGCTTTCTTGGCGTAAACTGGATCATATGGGATGCCCTGATTATACATTTGTTTTTATTTCTATTCACATAAAAAGTTGTGGTTGTAGCTGTTTTGTTAGATTATAAGGAGTATTTACATCTAACCCTATTTCTTTCAGTCTTGTTATTCTTTAAGGGACATTATCAGCAAAGAAACATTTCTGCACTGTGGCCTGTGATCACCTGGTGTCCCATCCAGGGTTTTTTTCCTGCTTCTGGCAATGTACAGCATACTGTATAGTATTCAATTCAATTATTGTTTTCATTTCATTATTTGTAGAGTACTTTTCACAGTGATAGAGTGGTAGTTAAAGAATGTATCCATTTGTTTCTATATAATTGTAAGGTTGTCCCTTTTGAGTGAGCTAGTGGGGACTGTGGGAAGGAAAAACTCCCTGAGGTGGTATAAGGAAGAAATACTTCATTGTTAAGGTGTGCCGGGACAGGCAATCAGTGGTGGACATTAACAAAATAAATGCAATTCTTCACTGTAGTTTTTTGTGTATCTGTACTTTAATGAAGTATTTTTATGTCAGGAGACTTTTTTTTAACTTTACTACATTTCAAAGTCAAATATCTAAAGGAATAAATGATATTAGAAAATCTTGACTTGAACTTGCCACAACACCTGTGGCCTTATTTAGGCGATTTGTTTTAGGTAGTTCAAAAGATTTCGATCTCATGATAATTTTATAGCAATATTGCCATAAAGATGTAGAGTAAAGCAATAAAAGATGAAGATGGAAATATGTTGACTAGTGTGGAGAGGGTATTGAGAAGATGGAGGGAGTAATCTGAGCAGCTGATGGATAAGGAAAATGAGAGAGAGAGAAGGTTGGATGGTGTAGAGATAGTGAAACAGGTAGTGGATAGGATTAGTGAGGAGTGAGAGCAGCAATTAAGAGGATGAAAAGTGGAAAGGTGGTTGGACCAGATGACATAAAAGTAGAAGCATGGAGATGTTTAGGAGAGATGGCAGTGGAGCTTTTAACAAGATTGTTTAACAAGATTTTGGAAGGTGAGAGGATGCCTGAGGAATGGAGAGAATAAGGGAGATGTGCAGACCTGCAGGGGAATTAAGTTGATCAGTCACACCATGAAGTTATGGAAAAGAGTAGTGGAAGTCATGCTGAGAAAAGAGGTGACCATCTGTAAGCAACAGTATAGAAGTGAAGAAAAGAGTGCAGGCAGGGTGGAGTGGGTGGAGAAGAGTGGCAGGAGTGATTTGTGATAGAAGGGTATCTGCGAAAGTGAAAGGGAAAGTTTATAGGACTGTGGTGAGACCTGCGATGTTGTATGATTTAGAGACAGTGGCATTGAGTAAAAGACAGGAGGTGGGAGATTTTCGTTGGGAGTGACGAGGATGGACAGGATTAGAAACAAGTTTATTAGAGGGACAGCGCATGTATGACGTCTTGGGGTCAAAGCCAGAGAGGCCGGATTGAGATGGTTTGGACATGTGCAGAGGAGGGACATGGGATATATCAGTAGGAGAATGCTGAGGATGGAGCCACCAGAAAGGAGGAAAAGAGGAAGAGCAAAGAAGAGGTTATGTGGTGAGGGAAGACATGCAGGTAGTTGGTTTGAAAGAGACAGATGTAGAGGACAGGGGGACGGATGATTCGCTGTGGCGACCCCTAATGGAAGCAGCCGAAAGAAGAAAAAGATCTTATTTTAGTTTTAATAATATCATTCTAATAATATCATTCTATTAATAGACTGGTGTGCTAAGAGTAACATTACATAATGTCTTTTTACATAAACTGAGTCGATTAAGCAAGAATATTGTGACTGAGATGATAAAAGGTAATCGTAGTAAGAAATTATAGTACTTTGGATACTTAAGTACATTTAAAGGCAAATAATGTTGAAATTTTACTCAATTAAACACTTTAAAGGGAGAACTTTTACATTTACTAAATTCATATTTTACCCTGTGTATATCTAATATTTAATTTAAGTACATGGTTTGTGTACTTGTGTACATTACAATGTATAGTATATAGTGTATTGTAATTAATAGTAATATACTACATGTTATGTATTTAATCAGTTAATCCATTACCATAATTCTGGACTGCTGTGGTATCTTATACATCACAGTGATAAATTGCTTATCTTAGATATAAGTATAACAAACTAGATCTGCCAGCATATGAGGATACATCTGAAACTTCAAACTACACTGCATGAATTTAAAAAGTTTAAAGTTATGCTTTCACAAGCTTTTTTTTTCCCCTAACACTGTGTACTGTGTACTTCATGTTTCAGTATGTATAAGCTTTGCACCCTAATGCTGAACTGAGCTGAGGCTCAGAATTTGGCAGTATGGGCTTTCAGTCAGGACAGGAGCGATTCATTAAGGCTGTGGAGGCTTTAAAGCGCTCACACTTTCAGCTATCCCTCTGCACACTAATGAGCCCTCCAGATCCCCACTGCTGACTCGGCGAACGTCCACCAGCACAAACCATTAATTATCGCATATCGAGCCGGCTTTCAAACAGCACTTTGGATGTGTTACCAAATTTAAACTAGACACGGCTGAAGAATGGAGGGCGATCATCACATTAGGTCAATAACTTAAATTGATAAAAACTTGTCACTCAGATTAGGACACTGAAAGTATTATCAAAATGTTACATCTACTACAATTTATAAAATGTGGATATTTCATTATGATCTGAGATGTAAAGGTTACTTTTCCTATCAAATTGAAATCAGTCTAGCTAAAGTAATAAAATTCTTCAATCGTTTTTCCACATTAGTCTCCCTTTATCTGCTCACGTTCTTGTTTTGACATTTGAAGTTTTAAATTACGACTTCAAATCAAACATATCTTTTTTTTTTATCTTTATGACTATAATAGACCCTATCCACCTTGTCTGAAACAGAATTGTATAAAAAAATAAAAAATAACAGATTAAAGGGGGAATGATAAATCTGTTTGTGTTGTTCTTTCTCTACAGTAGTCAAAAAATATTTTTTTCCCCCAATCTGTGGTAGACACAAACACTTAAAAAGCGTCTGCTGAGTGTGACTGCAATTCTTTTTCTTTTCAGAAAAGCTTACATGCATGGTTGCTTTCATCTTTTTGATGCTTGGACATGCACCGATTGATCAAAGGCACTTATTTCTTTCTCCCTTAAGAAGACACCAGTCGATTCATTTCCTTTCTTCTCCACACAGCGCATGTTTTCCAGTCTCTATGCGGATCAAAGAGAAAATCTCAAAGTACCTTTTAGAGGAGTTACTGAAATTATCTTCAAAATACTCCCAAAGGCGTCCTCAAACTATAAGGCCAAAACAACTCACACTGCGAAATTATACAGCAGCGTGAACCATGTTTGTATTAACAGAAGATACTGACAGAGCCTACAAAGAACTTTAGATAAAATGAACTCGGTCTAAAATGTCTATTAAAAGAAAAGAGCAATGAAACTTTTATGGGATGAAAAACACACTGTAGAAGAGGGTTGATCTCAACAGCGGTTAAAAGCACTGTGTATCACGAGTTGCACTGATTTAGTTAATTACCTTATCTGAAGTTTCACAGTAATATATTTTTTTGTTTGCGGCAGGCAAATATACATGTAGCAGCGTATATGCGGTACGATACATTGGGGCGCTGCAAGGATGTAAACATCGCTCACAGTGTAAAATGCCAGAGTTCAGTCGTTTTGGTGTTAGAGTGTGTGTTTTTTTCTGTTTTTGCTGTTCCGAAGCCCAATGAGTAATTTCATTAGCTTCAGGTGTGTGAGGTCCAGCGCATTTTTTGGGTTCTGTGTGGAATTATAAAATATATTAATACAATTCATAATATATAAATGTTATCGTATATATATACATATTCGATAACATTTATATATTATTTTGCTGTAAATATCTCTGTTTTGCTAAATTCTGTACTTTAAATATGTTAAATTATTAATAAATTACAGTATATTACCCCATACTGATCACATTTCTTTAAGACTCCTGGGTAGGCTGGGCCACGACTCGACTTGATATTTTTAAGCTACAATGAGGACATTGGTACACATCTCCATCGTAAGTCAGGGACTACCTGTACAATGAAGAACACCGTGAAATGAAATAACGTTCCCCCAGGACCAAGGTGCTACATCGGACAAAATGAATTAACCAAAACGATCACGGAACTACACACAACTCAAAACTCAAAACATAAAGTGCACATGTGCAAAATTTAGTACACATGAACATGGACAACTTAAGACAAGAAGACAGTAAACTAATTGTCGATATAGTAGACACAGATACACTGTAGCACTGACTAGTGTGATAGAGAAGGTTTGTACAAATGGATTGCGTGTGTGTGTGTGTGTGTGTGTGTGAGTTCAGTACCTTCATGTTGAAGAGTCTGATGGCTTGTGGAAAGAAACTGTCCGACTGTCTGGGGGCCAAAATGCTTCCATACCTTTCTCCAAACAGTAGGAGAGTGAAAAGTGTGTGTAAGAGGTGTGTGTCTGATCAGCCACAAGCTGGTGGCTTTACGGGTGCAGCATGTGGTTTAAATGTCGATGATGGACAGAAGGAAGCCCCAGATGATCTTCTCAGCCATTCTTACTATATGCTGTAGGGTCTTGGAATCCGAAATGGTGCAATTCCCAAACCAGGCAGTGATGCAGCTGCTCAGGATGCTGTCCGTGGTCCCTCTGTTAAATGCTGTTTGGAGGTTTGGTGGAAGCTGTGCCTTCCACAGCTTTCTCAGGAGGTAGAGATTCTGCTGGGCTTTACTTGTTATGAAGCTGGTGTTGAAGTAGCAGGTGAGGTTCTCCGCCAGGTGAACATCAAAAAAGAATTTGGTTATTGGATTATATCCTGTATTATATGGTTATAGGATATAAATGATACTTTTCAACTCCAGGTAATAACATTCTTTACCATCATCTCTTTACCAGTCTTTAGAAAGTACAAATTCTAATACCTGTATGTATGATCAGTCCAGAACATGTCGAGGCTGCCCTATCGACCCACAGAGTACCAAACTTACATTTTTATGACTTTTTTGTCATCTATATACATCTCTATGTAATTCTGAACATGTTTCACAACATAACAATCTAGAAAGATCAAGAAGTAATTTTCAGAGTTACCCAAACACCAAATGCAGCAGTACTACAAAAACATCTTTCATCATGTCTGAATGTGCCATTTACCCCCAGAAATTGTGTTGTTTACTCTTTTTTTTTGACTGGCTGTGAAATGAGGAAGCTGTTTTGTAGGGTGGGTTTAAAGAATCTTAAAGGAAAAAATTACAATGTTGCCTTGTCTCCATAATAATTTCATATCTGCCAATGTTTGAGTTTAGGACAGCATTTGAATTTTGTTTTCCTAACAGCTTAAGTGTTCTTGGCTTTCTTCTGATTTTTGACAGCCTACCATTATGAAAGTTAAATGAATTCAGGTGGACCCTAAACTAAAACATACATTATAATTTTGCTTGGGAAAAAATACTTTTGAACTTTTTCTTTTCTGAAAAAAGAGGACAAAATTCAAAGGGTTTTCCAATCTGAGGACTTTTTTATCTACTTAAATGTTTTTTTTTTTTATACACAAAATATTTTGTGTGGGATTCCTGGATTCAGGGTGCATCCAATTAAAGTTTATTTACTTCCTAAATACATTACTTATCACATTTCAAATAAAATTATGCAGTTATGCAGTAGTAATGTGCAAAATGACTTATAAACACATATGCATTTTTTGCATATTAATAGATATGATAACCATAAATAGATAGATAGATAGATAGATAGATAGATAGATAGATAGATAGATAGATAGATAGATAGATAGATAGATAGATAGATAGATAGATAGCTTTGTTAAACAAAATGTTCTGTACCAGGCTATAGCAAAATAATATATATTTTTCCCCTGTGTTTTGTAAAAATGTATTTATACACATGCACTGATTACAATGTACAGATGCAATTTTCTGTCTAAAAATCCGCAACCTTTCCACTTCACTTCTCTTTCAAACTCCACTTTCATTCTTATTAAATGTCGTTCACTTATGTCCTGCCTTCAGCTATGATAATTACAGAAACATATTTTATGCCCATGGCAAGAAGCAGGGGCAAGTTTTATGTTTTTGTTTCAGTCTATTTTTACTCAGTAGCATTCTCTCCAAAAAAACAATACTGTGGGCTACTGACTCTTGAATGAAATCCATATACTAAGGGCAATTTGCTTTAGTGTTTCTCACATTTTTTCCATGTATATTTTCCTACAAATAAAACTAAGCTATGGCCTGTAATACAATCAGAACATTTTTTTTTTCCTCTGGCTTTTCCCAGTGATAATGTGAGAGGATCAACCCAAACTTCTCTATCCCTGGATTTCAGGACCTCCTGAGGGACCTTCAGATGTTTTTAGGCCAACTGAGGCTCCTCTCACTTCTGATTAGCAGCTCCACTCTGAGGCTCTCTTGGATTGTTGAACTCCTCACCCTATCTTAAAAAGTAGGCACAGCAACCCTGAAGAGGAACCTCATTTTCGCTGGCTGCACTTAATCCTTCATTCTTTTAGTCATTATATACAACTTGTGGCCATAGTAAAGGATAGGGACCTACTTATTGGTAAACTGAGAAACTTCAGCTGAAAACTGAGCTGCTATTATTAAACCATTAGTACCATGCACATTTTAAATAAGCCATCCCGATGGTGCAACACAGCTACCGGGTTGGAGCTCCAGTCAGAGATTTATATATTTTCCTCACTAGCTCTGCCTAAGCAGTTTTCTTCTGAACTGCTAGTATTTTAAGTGAATACTGTAGATGACCAGTCCAGGGTGTGTTGTTTGAACACATAAATTATTTAAAAATATAAAACTTACTTACCTCTTGCATATTTAATCATGCCAGGCTGCGAGCCAGTCGTACAAATAACCAGACAGACAGATTAAAGGTGTTCACTATGTTGCTTGATCAACGATGGGATAATGAAGTACAAATACTTTGTTACTTTACTTAAGTAGATTTTAGTATGCTGATGTACTTTACTTCACTATTTATGTTTCGGACAGCTTTTTTTACCTTTTACCTAGTCATTACAACCCTAACCCTAACCCTAGTTTTAATCTATTTACATGATATTTTTTCTTAACATTGCATGCTGCGTTGAGCCTATCAACCTGATTTCTTGTCATTGCGTGGCTTTTTCAACCTACATTCCCTGGTTATAGCACACCACAAAAGTAGGCTAGTTAACAAAGCTAACAATTAGCAAGGCAGAAGGTAACAAGAAGTATGGGGTTAGTGTGGATGAGACAGTGATATAAACATGATTGAGAACAGAGATCACCTGATCGTCATCATCTTTTCTCTGCTTGTGTTCTATATGGTGGAGGTTTAGCCTGGATCCAATCATGAGATAACAAAAGAAAATGTGAAATTCTTTTATATTAATATATTAATATGATGTGAGGTCACTAAAACAGGTAGTAGTAATGACTACTTTTTATTTTAGTACAAGTCAGAGCCCAAACTTCTTTTAAAACATGAGTATTTCTACCTAAGTGAAGGATGTGTGTACTTTTGCCATCTTTAAGCTTGATATTTTAGCAGTCAACCTGATTGTCTCTCTCAGGGGATTACATTTTTATGTTTATGGCATTTGGCAGATGCCCCTATGCAGAGCGACAATCATCTCATTTTTCTCAGAAGTCATCACCACCTTCTGATCAGTAATCATTACATGTCTAAAGATGAACCCTGTTCACATTTAACCATCTTAAAATGTTCTGCTTAGAGAAGTGTTTAAAATGGTTTTAGACACTACAGAGAAATACTCTTTTCTCTTGCAATACTTCTGTAATATTCTTTAGCCCAATATATATTAGTTAAAGTGATGCCAATAATTTTGATTCCAGTGTTTTGCAGGGAAAAATCGCTGATTATTACATTGTTCATGTGGGTTTATACAGTTCATCAATATAGAGACACACTCAAACTGTGTGTATATTGTTAAACCAACCACAGTTATGTTTCCTTGTTTTTTGCTGTTTTTTTATATACAAGTAATGTTGGAGAAAAAGTGTATAGGTGGTTACTTACAATACAATTATTTACTTACTGTGCTGGGTCTTGCAATCAAATTCTATTTTGTCTTGCAAATGATCCATGTAACGATCAGCAAGCTACTGCTGCACACAGCACAGGTTCCAGGCCATGGCACAGCATGATCAATACACCCACCTTCACTCCCAATTAACATAGCAAGTGTTTTGACTGTTTCCTTGGCTTGTGTTACTCTGCCTATCGTATCTCATGAGGCTGTAATGCCACATTACGTTGCTAATCAGGTTTTTTGTTTTTCTACATACTGATAAGAATAGAAAGTGTGAGACAGATGGAAAGAGAATGCAAAAAGACAAGAGACAGTGAGCAAGTAAAAGAAATTCTACACATCTACAAAGCTGTCTTCATTGGCACAGAAGATAAAAGTTAACCTCCCATGGGGAAAACCCACAGTCCCTGGGTGGTGATGAGCTCTCCCTTCAAAGGTCATCTGCCACATGGCTCTGTAATGATCAGTGATAGAATGAAAATTAAATAAATAAAAATGAAAGCCAAACCACAGCCAGCAAATTCAATTAGGAGAAGAAATGAATCTGATGTCTCATAAATTCTTCATTAGATCACTTTTGCATTTACTTTTGCACAGCAGCATGGCTTTTCGATTTAAAACCTCTTTTGTTCTTTTTTTTTTTTTTTCTAGTTACTGATACAAAGCTTTGAAAGGAAAAGAAGGAGAGCTTCAGAGGCTCAAAGAGAAGCCATATTTTTTCTTCTGTGCATGCCATTAAAGAGGATGTTCTTTATGTCTGGCTTTGAATACTAACTTTCAAAAAGTTGCACAAGACAAGACATATAGTATAAACATCAATACCTTCTATTATAATTTTCAGTCTATTTAGCTCACACATACATGCGTATGAATGTTGGTGATGCATTTCCAATTTTTACTCTTCTCATTTAAAACATATTCTAGATGGACAAATGTGTATGAACACATTGACCGTAAGATTTATATGTTCGTTTTGAACATCACAGCGTATTTATTATTATTATTATTATTATTATTATTATTATTATTTTACAGATTTATAATTTATGATTATCACACAGATTTTAATTAAATAGCACTTGTTTATTTACACCAACTATGATAACAGAATTGTAATATTTTATATCGCAGGCTGTAAAAAAAATAAAACAGCGTAAAGCACTTGTAAATTCTGACATAATAATAAGACTATCTGAAGAATTTACACTGGCTTTTACAGACTAATAAAGCATTTTGTATCCTTGTGGCTGATGTTGGCTGAATCCCTACTCTCTACTGCACCTTATATGGCTTTAATTGAAGGGTTAAGGACAGAGTATTATGGAGACGGATGAACCACAGTGGCAACCCCTAACAGGAGCAGCCAAATTAAGAGGAAGTAGACCATGTATCAAATGAGGATATTGGATATTATTTCATTTTGGTTTTCTTCAATATCTTCCTTTTCTTCTTTCGGATTTCCCATTAGGGGTCATCACAGTGGATCATCTGTTTTAAATTATCCACCTGCATGTCTTTCCTCACCACATCCATAAACCTTCTCCTTGGCCTAGCCCTTTTCTTGTTGCCTGGCACCTCCATTCTCAATGTCTTCCACTGATCTGCATATGTCCAAACCATCTCAATAAGGCCTCCCTCACTCTGTTTTCAAAACGTCCTACATGTGCAGTCCCTCTAATAAACTCATTCCTAATCCTGTCCAGCTTCATCACTCCCAATAGAAATCTCAGCATCTTCAGCTCTGCTACTTCCAGCTCCACCTTCTCTTTTAGTCTTTTCTTTACCTCTTTAAAACACTCTCCATTACTTTGCACTGTTGACCCCAGGTACCTAAATTTATCCACCTTCACCACCTCTTCTCTCTGCAACCACACCACTCCACTGCCCTCCCTCTCATTCACACACATACTCTCACTACAAATCACAATATCATCCACAATTACAATATAGTCTATGTAGACTGCATCAAGGAGCAGTGTATCTAAGAAGTAATCTTAGTGTAAGATTTTGGGGTTAAGTTTTTATCCAATCAGATTTTGGCCTTCACATGTTGCCAGGGTATTAGGGAATTGCCATGAGGCTGACAATGGGAACAAAGAAGGCATCCTATTCATTCAAACTTTTTAACCAATCAGGATACAACTTGCTTACTCCAAGGCTTCCTAGAAGGCATCCAAAGACGTCAGCATTTTCAAGTCTTTTGATTGGATGGTTAGATCATGCTAATGAGAGCATAGTAACGTGGATTTAATAGCTTTTTTTTCATTCCATAATAGCTGACAGAAGAAAAGAATTTGATTTGGTGGCAGTTATATTTACAAGGACATTTAGAAAGACTTTTTGAGAAAAGCTGGACATTATGTGGAAAGGTGGACCAAAACAGTTCAAAACAGTTGTTGAGGTTTTTTATGAACCTTTTATACTTTTGCTGTTTCTTTTGTGTCGAATTTGCACAAAAAATCCCTCAATTTGCCTTCATTAAAATCTGCATGAAAACCGTAATTCATGAAAATGCACGGAAATGAACAAAAATGCATGGAAGACCCAAGGTCATTTTATGTTGTTAATACTGAAGCTTCTGCTAGAGATGATGTACATGGGCGGTGCAGCTATGACTGCAATGAAAGGAGACTTGTTGAATTGTGTTCAATGTGTCGAATTGTGTTACATTGATGCTTGCTATAGCTGAAACGCCATCATGGTATTAAGAGATGGATTGACTCAGGTAGGACAGCATTGAAGGCCTAGGTGTAAAATGCAAGGTATGATAAAGTATGAAATCTGTGACCTTAATCAAGGAATGGTTGTTGGTTCCAGATGAGCTGGTTTGATTATTTCAGGAACTGCTGATCTACTGGGAATTTCACACCCAACATTTTTCACATGAAATTATTTTTAATCAGTGTTTTCAGTTACACGGATATTTATGCACCGCTTACATTTTGGTATTTCATCTGTTTGTGTTGTTGCTGGTTTTGTTGACCAAACCCAGAACCCGGCTTCTGCCACAGATAATCACAGTCTGTGCATTGGAAGTTAAGCCTCGGCATCTCTGAGTGTTGAGCCGTACACAAACCAAATCGCCATGCTGTATTTACTATCTGTGTACAGATGCATTTGTTTGGTAGAAATATGAGCAGCAGGGGATGCTTTGCTTCTACAGATAAGTAATTCTCTTGTTTTTGTGTTGTTTTTTCAAACTCCTGAATCAGGCCTGACAATATTAACACATGTATGGCATAATTTAATGAATAATTCAAATAAGTCTTAACAGAGGAGTAGAGCAGCCAAAAATCTTTCAATAATATAAAAATAAACAAAATAAATAAATAAAAGATTAAATAATATATATATATATATATTTTTTCTAATGAATAAAAAGTAAAAAAAAAAAAAACACATACAAAGGTATACAAAGGAAAAAACAACATACTACTTTACTGTGGATCTAATTACACAGGTTTAGGTTTCCATTTTATTTGTTTATACAGTATAACTAAATGCAGATACTAGATGTGGCAGGTAAACACTTTTGTGAAATGTTATGCGAACATGTTTGCAGTCAGAATTGCATCAAAGAGTGGCATCTTGGGGTCACAGAGTCTCCAAAACAACCATCACACGCTCTCTACATGCCAACAAGCTGTTTGGGAGGCATGCAAGGAAAAAGCCTTTTCTCACTAACACTCACAAACGTAAACGCCTGGAGTTTGCTAAGCGGTACTGGGACTTCAACTGGGATCGTGTGCTTTGGTCAGATGAGACTAAGATTGAGCTTTTGGCAACAAACACTCTAAGTGGGTCTGGCGTAAAACAAAAGATGAGTATGCCGAAGTATGGTGGAGGATCTGTGATGCTGTGGGCCTGTTTCTCTTCCAAAGGCCCTGGGAACCTTGTTAGGGTGCATGGCATTATGAACGCTTTGAAGTACCAGGATATTTTAAATAAAAACCTGATGGCCTCTGCCAGAAAGCTGAAGATGGGTCGTCATTGGGTCTTTCAGCAGGATAATGATCCAAAACATGTGGCAAAATCTACACAAAAGTGGTTCAGCAGTCACAAACTCAAGGTCCTCCCATGGCCATCTCAGTCCCCAGACCTCAACCCAATCGAAAACCTGTGGGGCGAGCTAAAGAGAAGAGTGCATAAGAGAGGACCCAGGACACTGGATGATCTAGAAAGATTGTGCAAAGAAGAATGGTCAAAATCCTCTCTGTGTTCTCCAATCTTGTGAAATGTTATAGGAGGAGATTAAGTGCTGTCTTGTTGGCAAAAGGAGGTTGTACAAAGTATTAACATCAGGGTGCCAATAATTGTGGCACACATGATTTCAAGTTTTTTTTTTTTCTAAATGTGTGATTTTTACCACCAAAGTAATGTACTTAAATAAAGGTTGGATTTTCTCTTTTTGCATTTGGGTTCTATGTTGTTTTAAAAAAGGAGAATTTTTAGAAGTCCACGACCACATCTTAAACAGGGGTGCCAATAATTGTGGAGGGCATTGTAGATGTGGCAGGTAAACACTTTTGTGAAATGTTATGCGAACATGTTTGCAGTCAGCATTATTCAGTAGTCAGTCATTCAAATTGCATTGAATCACCTTCATACCACAGCACTATTCTTTCTGATTAGTCAAAAGGGGTGGATTTATTTTCCATAATAACAGCCCTGACATGGCTTATGCCTGTATTCAGATACAGGTTTGGTTCAATGCACTGCTAACACATTATACTTTCTATCCATTTTTGTATAGTAGCAACTAATACCAGGATTTGAATGTTGCTTTTAACAATAGATATTATAAGAGGACTTACGGAATCAAATATACTGTGAATATACATTTTGCCATCATAAATGTTTCCATGTTAATGTATCCCTTTATATTTACATTTATGGCATAAACCTTTATCCAGAGCAACGTACATCTCATTACCATTTTTTTTCACAATTGAGCAGATATGGGGCTTGGGGCTTGCTTAGGAGCCTAAGAGGGGTAACTTCGTATAGCTGGGATTTGAACTCATGACCTTCAGACCAAAAGTCCAATATCCTAAACACTAATCTACCACCTCCCCTAATAGCATATAATAAATTGTAACCCCAATTCCTATCTCTTATTAACTATATCTTTTCCTATGAACTCTAAAACTGTGTTTTCTAAACACTGATCTTTACAAATCAGCTGGATATTTGAGAAAAATTGTTTCCTCTTGATCAGTTTCTTAGATTTTTGTACATTTCAGTCCTATAAATGCAACTGTGTCTTCAAGCTTCAGGAAAGTACAAGGCAGACACGAAGAGCTGAGAGAAATATGTGCTTGTCTTTCAAGCTCAGCCTTTAGGACGTCTTTTAACTAAAAGCCAGGAGGAAAAGCATCGATCACTTTACGCGGAACAACAGATTTTACAGGACAAATAAAAAATATGCCGTGGTACACCTTAAAGGCAAGTAGACTGACAGCCAGTATTTATTAGAAAAGGCCCATCAAAACTGCCATCTGAGAAAAAGGTCAGCGATTGCTATTAGAGACAAAGAGGAAAAAAACAGCAATATGAATCAGGACTAGAATTTCACAGGGATTTCTGAATAACCAAATCTACATTCATACATTCACATTCTCATGAATTTCTTTTATTGTTATACTTGCTACTTTTTTAAGCAAATTCCGGATGAGATGCTAATATAGTCTGGAGTAAAGGAAATTCCATGTGCCCTTGCGAGATAAATGCAATGTGCTGAAAATGTTAAAAAGTATTATTGCCAATAGGCCAAGACCTTGGGAAGTGTGCAGTGACTTTGTGCTTTCCTCAGTCTCAATCCAGTTGACCCTTTGAGACCCAGAGAATGTGGTTGTGGATTTCAGCACCAGATCTGTGTTGTTGTGTTGTTATTGCCTCCAAGAAAAAAAGCCTCCCTATCCTGTTAAAACGCACGCGTAAAAAAAAAAAATATTTTCCTAAAAGCTAAACCACATAATGAATAAGGTTTAAACAAATGTTTAAACAAAAAAAAAGACTAAAAATGAAATTTTCTTTGATTGCTTATGAAATATAAATCAATTAATTTGACCTGAGATACAAGTGCTGTTTGGTGTGCTATATAATTTGACCTCATCTCACAACAGTCCTTGCATCACAAGGGATTTAAGCCAATCAGTCCCTGAAAAATTGGCTCTCAATCTTTCAATTTCGTTCAGTTTCGCTTCTAATGAAATTGTATTGAAATATGAATCCACTGCCAAAGTGCACATGTCCCCAGATAGATTTATTTCTTCTGAAATTAATTCAGCTTTTATCTTGACTTTAATGACCTTATCAAACCAGGATTAAAGAGCTTTGCTTCTGATCTTAGAAGGTATGCACAGTCTTCAAATAGATGGTTTAACAATCTTATTCTGCTCTTCAGGTCTGTGGGGCACCAACTGGGTGGCATGCAGTGGCTGCCGTCATTCACAAAAGATATTACAGTACAGTATAAACCGGGTATATACAGTACATAATATTTTTATTAATTGCATTCCAGTGCCATACAGGATGACTTCTGGCATATAATGCATAGCTCTCTATCTGACAGCAATCCAACTGATGGTTTTTTGTAGCTTTTTTTTCCATTTTCTTTTCAAACTTTATGACATACAGCATGCCTGTGATTATTTATAGTCCTTATAAGTCATCACCTAACTTCATATTCAATCCCTGATGGGCTTATCAAAGTTCGGAGGTGATGGATGTCACTGTTGCAATGGCCAGATTAGCAGCAAGCTATGTCAGCACTGGAGTCTACAGGAGGTGCTTGCAGACATACATCACATAGAGAACACGATCAGCATTAGACAGTGGTGATGGATGAAAGCACCAATCGCATTTACACGCTGTAGACTTACCACAAATTTGGTGCTGAACCTTTAAAAATTCACAGGAAGAACAGGAAGCTGCTATAACAAATGCACGATGGGGTTATGATTACAAAGAGTTGCATCGTATTTTCCTCTTGGTGTGGATGAGTGTGTGAATTGGTAATGTTAATGTGTTTCATTCCAGAATTACATACCACATCAAGTAATTTTTTTATTATTTTATCTGTTAGATAAGTTTAGATTGTCACTGTGCAGAGCACAAGTACAGCCACTGACATGCATTTAGCATGTAACCAAAAGTGCAAATAGCAATGCATATTAATAGCTAAATCCAATATATAAATATACATACACTATATGGTCAAAGTATTGGGACACCTAACTTTTCCAGCCAGATGTGGTTCTTCCCCAAACTGTTACCACAAAGTGAGAGGCACAGAATTGTATATGGTGTCTTTAGATGCAAAACCATTAACATTATCCTTCACTTGAACTAGGAGAGTCAAACCTGTTCCAGCATGACAATGCCCCTGTGCACAAAGCCAGCTTCATGAAGATCCCACAAGCCATCAGGCTCCTCAATTCACAGAACTGAAATGGAACTCACACACACACACACTCACTCACTCACTCAACTGTGTGTTACCGAACTGTACAACCTGAACTTAACACACACTTAACACACACTTACACTCATTATTCATCTCTATTCATTCCACCACCATTTATTTATTTATTATTTATACTTAACCATATTACACTGTTTACTGATTACATGCTTTTTTTGCACCTCTCGACTGCTGCTACTGCTGTTTTTGCACTGCATTGTGTTTGTTTACATATAATCTTGGTTATAGTTTTTATAGTCCTCTTTGCACAGTATTGTATATTCAAAGTATACAGTAGGTTTACTGGTCGGTGCTATCTTGTGTTATGTGTATTGTCTTGTGTTGTCTGTCTGTCTGTACTGTCTGTCTATCTGTTTGTACTGTCTGTCTGTACTGTTTTTCGTCTGCACTGTTTGCACTAGGTTGCACATGATGCACTTTATGTTGCTTTGTGTTGTGTTGTGTTGTGTTGTGTTGTGTTGTGTTGTGTTGTGTTGTAGCTCTATGTTGTTAAGTGTAGCACCAGGGTTCTGGAGAAACGGTGTCTCGATTTTACTGTGTACTGTGTACCACTGTGTATAGTAGAAATCAAGTCAAGTCAAGTCAAGTTTATTTCTATAGCGCTTTTCACAACAGACATTGTCTCAAAGCAGCTTTACAGAAATTAACAGTTAAGGTGAATGGTGTGCATTTATCCCTGATGAGCAGCCATGGCGACTGTGGCAAGGAAAAACTCCCTTAGATGTTATGAGGAAGAAACCTTGAGAGGAACCAGACACAAAAGGGGAACCCATCCTCATTTTAGTGACATCAAGAGTTTGATCATAAATCTTTCAACAATACAGAACAATGGAAATGACAATATAAACCTCTTGACTTGATCATGCTTTACATGAACATTTTTGGGTTAATTGGAGAGCTGACTGCACCCCAGGCCCCCTCACCTCACCCACATCAGTACCTCACTTTACAAACACCCTTGTGTCTAAATGAGCACAAATGTCCACAAGCTCACTCTAAAATCTAGTGCAACATCTTCCCAGAAGAGTGGAGGGAATTATAAGAGCAAACTCCAAAGCAAATTCCTAAATATGGAATGTGATGCTCAAAAAGCACATACCATGCTTAAGACCAGGTGTCTATTGTATGTATATACAATAACATTATTGGACATATTATACACTACTAATTTGAAATTCATAGTTTTTTTTATTATAAAAGATTATTTCAAAAAATAACCACATTGTTTTAATGTTTCCCCCCATTTTCATACTAAAAATTTAGAAAGAAAAAACTAAATATGGCAATATCATAAAAATAGGACCCTATAGGACCAAACCTTTTTTTTTTTGGTTCAGGTAATACATTTTCAGGCTTGTCTTCTCCCTTTGGTATAAATACAATAGTGACACATTCAGTAGCATGGTTCTTGTGTGTTCTCTAACAGCAATTAGTTAAGAATTGTATATTACATGCGTATAATGCGGATGGGGGAAGAGCTGTACTCCTGTGAGCTCTGAGATCAACTTCCCTGGCAAGACCTGAGTCTATAATCCCATTTACTCCTGCAAACATGCAAATGAAATAAATCCCCTCAAACCCCAGTGAGCCAGGTGGAATTAATGAAGAGAGTCAGAGAGAGAGAGAGAGAGAGAAATGGTATTACATATAGGAGGGACGGGGTGAAATATCAGGCTAAATAGAAATAAAAAGAAATTAGATCAGCATGGCGATTGCTTGCTTTTGTTGGTAGACTTCCTACCTCAACAGTTTCAGCATGTTTTATTGTCAACTAGACTGCCTTTTTGTCCACCACTGAGGCAGACAAATCATTACAAAAAGGCAGAATGACACTTTTAACACTAGTGTCATAAGAATAGACCTCTATGGCCTGTAAGGAGCTGACAGTAGAAGAGAGTGGTCCTGACATGTGGAAACTCTAATGCAAAAGAGTCGCTCGAAGATGAAGATAACTGCATGAAACCTAATGGGCCTTATCACACTGTCATTCCTTTAGCTCTTAAGCATCAGGCTTTTATAAATGAGGATCCTTCGCTTAAATGAGGCAGCCAGAAACATTCAAGGATTCCTCAGTCACCACAGAATGACTCCAGAAAGCTCCCCAGAGTAACCCAGCCTGCATTAGGGCCCAGATTGATATTGTTTAAAATGGCGGAAAATCTATTAGTTCAGGTCGATCTTCAGTTGTCGTATCAATCAAAAGTGCGCTGCCTGTGGTGGATAAGGCCAATGGCATCGGATGCAGAGGTAATAGACCGCAAGGCTACTGGCTAAAAGGGTCTGCTGAGAGAATCACTAATCAGGTAGGCATTGAATCATAACATGTCAAAATTGTTTCCTTGGGCACATGCTGGTCATTTCTGAAATTGCAAGAAATGCTCATAAATAAAGTTTGGTGGTCGAGTACACAATTTAGGTTTAGTACATTTGATGCTGCTAAGAAAAAAACACTCTGAAGATGTTTATCAGTGTAAACACTATGCACCGGTTGATTGGGGCTGTAACCCTAAACCTTTTTTGGATAGCTCAGGGTGCTTGCCTCAACACTTTTCTGATCACCAATTATACAAAATCATTAAAATTGAGAAACATTTTATGTGAGTTAAGAAGAAGAAAAATAGCCTTTATTTGTTACATATACTTTACAGCACAGTAAAAAAAAACATTTCTTCGCATATCCCAGCTTGCTCGAACGCTGTGATACAGGGCCCCTGGGGCACAGAGGGGTAAGAGGAATTTTGTGCCCAAGAGTTTCATCTGGCAGTACCACATTTACATTTATGGCATTTGGCAGACACCTTGATCCAAAGCAACTTCGCGCAATTTTCACGCAACTATGCAGCTATAGGAAAAAGGGCCTTGCTTAGGAGTCTAGGAGTGACCGCGATTTAAACTCGCAACCTTTGGTTCCAAAGGCTAATGCCTTAACCACTAAGCTACCAGCTCCCCCCAAATGGGTTCCATTATGTAGTGTATATATGTACATCATCAGCATCATCATTTACATCTTATATTTACAGCATCTGGCAGATGCTCTTATCCAGGGGGACTTACATTTATCTTATTCATACAACAGAGCAGCTATGAATTAAATAGCCTAGCTCATGGGCCCTGGAGCAGTTGCTTGGTGTAGCTGAGATTTGAACTCACGACCTTTGGTTCTAAAGTCCAATGTCTACAAGTAAGACAAGCTCACTTGCTGAGGCTCCTAGTATGATTCTTCGGAGGTGGGATTATGATACTGTTGGGAATTAAATTTTTGTAATCATTCAGTACAACATCCACAGAGTGATAGTTGTTGGAATTATTAAATCATGATTCAACAATGTAAGGTCTGATCAAAGTGTACGGTAAGAGTTTGCAGAGTTGTGGATGATATTCTTCTGCTGTTGTGATTATTTTTATCCTACTCATCTCTGTTGGAAATGACAACGAGAAGATTAGATTATTGTCTGATTGCAATGTCTTTCATTGTGATGAGTTCCATCCGTTTGTCGGTGGCTGAAAGGTGTTCCTGCTGTATGAAAGTGGGATGTGGTAGGTGATGAGCAGGCATGCTGGTGGCAGAAAGACATTATAGGTTCCAGAAGTCTATGTGTGGAATGGATGCTAAGATGGATCTGCAGGTGTTAACTGCAAGGGACCTGAATCTCTATGAAAATTGCATTCTGAAAGGCAGATGATAAAGTTTTGATAGAAAAAAATAGGTAAAACAAAGCTAAAGGGTTGGCAGGCTGCAAGGGCAAGGTAAACACAAGTGAATGAAGGTAGATATGTTGGTAGAATGAAGACTGGTAGTTTGGTTTTGAGGTACTTGCACCGGGATAGGGAAATAATGGTAAAGGCAGGTTGGATTTGCACAGTGCTAAGTAGTAAATTATATAATTGTAAACCGTTCTCGTGTATCAGTGTATGTTTTTTATTAGCCAGTGTCCCTTGAATCATCATTGTGTGCAATGTAAAATAAATTCAGGGTTACTTCATGTCTCATACAGCAATTATCACAACATGAAGCTTTTCTGCAATCGAGAGTTAAGGCAAATACTTGGTTAGTCTGTGACAATTTAGCCCAAGAATTCTCTCAGCCTCGAAAAAACGTTATAAAAAAAAGTCAATGATAATAATATCAACGTTGACAACATGTATTGCAGAAATATTTCTGAGTAACTAAGTGGACTGCTTGTGGTGTTCAGAGAAAAGCAATAGTTTGGCAAGAACTTGTTCGCAGACTGGCGCTCTTCAGCTTGCTCTCGGCCTTGCTGGTGTACATCGGGGTTCTCACCGGGACTGTATTAGGGCACCACTGGGCACAGCACTCAACCAAGATCCTCACCAAAAATATTTTCATATATTTTTTTAAACATTTATACAATGTAAAAATGCTCTATGCAGGATTCTGTTCCACAGAAAGCCTATATTTAGTTGGCATCGACTGAAACAAATATGTATTATCCTTTTGGTAATGTTTCCTGCTTGATGTAGGCATAAGATCTATATGAAGTACAATACTTAACACAATCTATATTATTGGCCATTGCATTTTAAATCCAGTGGCCTGTCACAAAGTCACCTGTTGATTGCAGTCAAAAGATTATTTGTCTATTTCTAGTTTGTACCTCAGCAGTACTAATAGATAGCCAAAAGAAACAAATAAACCCTAATCATTTCTAATTGCACTTAATTTTTTTTTCACCTTATGTTCCATGATTTTTCTGTCTGAGCTGGGATTTAGAAGCGAACAGCCTTTAAATATAACTGTTAGGGCTGGTTAATTGAACATCAATCTTTTTATATCTACATCCCAAAACATATAGTAAAATAACTGCCCTAGACTATTATACAGTAAACTTTCTGCAAATGTTACAATTATGGCTGAAATCTTTGAACTGATCTCATTTGAAAGCACCAGAAGCATTGCCTTAACCTCAGCATCGGTAATCATCTGAACCTTTTCATCTCTGAAAATATTAATCCAGTTCACTTGGATTTGCCCAAGCTAGTTCCAGCATACCCAGCAGATCAGTATTCTGCGCAGGGACAGTAATTTTCTTTTTCATGCTGCACTTTCACATTAGTGCACTCAAACTGTGTAATTTTCTCCCCAGAATTGGGGTAACAGCTGCAGGTGTGTTTCTGTAATGAAAGAAGCTACAGAGATTTTACCAGGTGCCCCAGTGTCCCAATGTTCAGTTGTATAAGTTTATCTTGTTAATTCTTTATTTAAAATGCAACAGGATATTGTCAGAAAGTTAGGGTTATAGGATCCAAGGCAGATGCAAAAGGAGCAGGGGAGAAAGGCTGTGCAGAGCTGAATCGGGAAGCCGATTCAGGGAGTCGATTCAGGGAGTCGATTCCGGGAGCCGATTCCGGGAGCCGATTCCGGGAGCCGATTCAGAGAGCCGATTCAGAGAGCCGATGTGCGCGAAGGGTGAGGATTCCGAGCCGAAACCAGAGCGCGTTCAGCGCGAGCCGAAACCAGAGCGCGTTCAGCGCGAGCAGAGCAGAGCCGAGCCGGAAACCGGAACACGTCCAGCGCGAGCAGAGCAGAGCAGAGCCGAGCCGAGCCGAGCCGGGAACCGAAGCGCGTTCAGCGCGAGCAGAGCAGAGCAGAGCAGAGCCGAGCCGAACCGGAAACCGGAGCGCGTTCAGCGCGAGCCGAAACCGAAGGACAGAATGTTCAGGTCAGAGACAACGAAACAAACAAAAGAACAAACAAACAAAACAGAATACGCTGGAGAGTGCTCAGGGCAAGCCTAAAGACAATCTGGCACTGACTGGAGGATTCAGGCGTCCTTATAAGTGCCAGAAAATCATACACCAAATCCGTGCAGCTGGTTGGGAGTGGGCGTTTCCTCTGTGGTTGAGGCGGTAATACCTGAAGTGCTCAAGCGGGCTGACAGTACCCCCGCCCAGGGCGGCCCCGACGCCCAACAGGCTGCCCCGGTGGGCCCGATGAAAGCCAGCAATCAGGTCAGGGTCCAGGATAAAGCGGAGGGGACCCAGGAGCGCCTCAGGACCATAGCCTCCCAATCCACAAGGTACTGAAGGCCCCGCCACGACGACGGGAGCGGAGCAGGCGGCGACGGTGTAGGCAGGACCCCAGCAATGACCCGGCGGGCGGAGGGGCCTGGCGGAGGGCACCAGGAGCAGGCCTGAACGGGTCGAACCCTAGACACATGAAACGAGGGTGGACCCGAGCGCCCTGGGAGCCTGAGCCGGAGGGCCACGGATTAATAACCTTGGAAATGGGGAAGGGGCCGATAAAGCGCGGGCGAGCTTCCGACAGGTGGCCTTAAGGGAAGGTCCCAGTAGAGAGCCACACACGTTGCCCGGCACGGTAGCGGGGCTAGGCACCGCCACGGTTGGCCCCTGGCAAAGCCTTATGCCATTCTTGAGCAGGGCTGCTCGGGCCGTCCTCCAGCCTCGACGGCAGCGACGAAAGAAAAGGGCGGCAGAAGGAACGGCGGACCGGGGTTCCTGGTTGGAGAAAATCGGCGGCAGAAAACCGTGGACCACCTGGAAGGGCGCAAGTCCTGTGGCAGCAGTGGGAAGAGTGTTATGGGCATACTCAATCCATAAAAGTTTGTCCGACCAGGAGGAGGGTTCCCGACTGCAAAGGAGACGGAGACCGGTCTCAAGATCCTGGTTGAGCCTCTCGGTCTGTCCGCTCGCCTGGGGTGAAACCCAGATGAGAGGCTGGTCGAGATGCCCAGGAGGCGGCAGAACTCCTCCAAAACTGCGCCGAGAATTGGGGTCCGCGGTCCGAGACGATATCTCTGGGGAAACCATGGAGGCGGAATATGTGCTGGAGGGCCAGCTTGGCGGTTTCCTTGGCAGACGGCAGCTTGGGCAGAGCGATGAAGTGGCCCATCTTAGAAAATCGATCAATGACCGTCATGACAACCGTGTTGCCACTGGAAATGGGCAGCCCGGTAACGAAGTCCATGGCGATGTGCGACCACGGGCGTTTCGGGATAGGAAGGGGCCGAAGAAGACCATGGGGCGGCCACGAGGGTTCTTGTGTTGGGCACAGTCGGGCAGGCGCGACAAAGTCCCGGTGTCCTTTACTACAGAAGGCCACCAGAAGCGTGCCTTGACCAGAGACAAGGTGCGAGGCTGACCGGGTGACAGAAGAACAGGGAGTTGTGACACCACTGAAGAACTCCAGGGCGGAGACCCTCGGGACGAACAGGAGACCAGTAGGGCAACCTCAGGGACAGGGCCCCTGTCTTGGGCATTCTTGACCCGCCTCCTCCAAAGCGAGACTAAGGGTGTGGACCGACACAGACTTGGCAAGGATGGTCTCTGGGCATGGCTCCTCCTCCTCCAGGGCATGAACCCTAGAGAGCGCATCAGGCTTGACATTCCGCCCCAGGCCGGTACGAAGAGAGAACCGAAGCGGCCAAAGAAAAGGCCCCATCTAGCCTGTCGGGGTTGAGTCGTTTAGCCGATTGGAGGTACTCAAGGTTGCGATGATCCGTCCAGACCAGAAAGGGGACCTCCGCACCTCCAACCAATGGCGCCATTCCTCCAAGGCCAGTTTGACAGCCAGGAGCTCCTCTCACCCACCGGTAGTTACGCTCAGAGGAGCTAAGGCGCCTGGAAAAAAGCGCAAGGATGCAGGCGGTTATCCTCAGGGCAGACCTGGGAGAGCACTGCCCCACCCCCACACCGGAGGCGCCAACTTCAACCACGAACTGCCGAGCCGGGTCAGGAAAGATGAGGATGGGCGCCCGTGAATCGCCGCTAAGCTCCAGAAAAGCCTCCTCAGCCTCAGGGCCCCAGAAGAACGAGCGGAGGGAAGACGCCAGGAGGTGGAGGGGCGCCGCCACCGAACTATAGCCCTTTACGAAGCGGCGATAAAAATTGGCGAAGCCCAAGAACCTTGTAAATGGCGGCGGAGGTGGGGTCGGCCAGTCCCGATAGCCTGGACCCTGGCAGGGTCCATCCGGATATTACCGCGGAAAGCAGGTATCCCAGGAACGAGGTTTGTGAGGTGTGGAACTCACATTTCTCAGGTTTAACATAAAGCCCGTTCTTGAGAAGTCTCTCCAAGACCTGACGCACCTGCCGGATGTGTTCGTCCATGGAACGGGAGAAGATCAGGATATCATCCAGGTAGACAAACACAAACGTATTAAGCATGTCACGGAGGACCTCGTTGACCAGAGCCTGAAAGACGGCCGGAGCGTTGGTTAGGCCGAACGGCATGACGAGGTACTCGTAATGACCAGCTGGGGTATTGAAGGCGGTCTTCCATTCATCCCCTCCTGATACGCACCAGGTGGTATGCGTTGCGTAGATCCAGCTTAGTGAAGATCGTGGCACCATGCAGGAGTTCGAACGCCGAGGCCATAAGCGGCAAGGTAACGGTTCCGGATAGTGATCGCATTAAGACCCGGTAGTCAATACATGGGCGTAGGGACTTATCCTTCTTTTCGACAAAGAAGAAACCCGCACCAGCCGGGGAGGAGGATGGTCGGATGATCCCTGCTGCCAGAGACTCCTGGATATACTGGTTCATGCTAGTCCTCTCCGGGGCCGATAACTGATACAGGCGCCCCTAGGGGACTGGCTCCGGGATGCAGGTCGATGGCACAGTCGAGTGCCGGTGGGGAGGCAGGGAGGTAGCCAAGGCCTTACTGAACACGCGCGCAAGGCCATGATAGACCTCAGGAACCGACGCCATATCGGAGTGCTCGGGAGTGACAGCCGGCAGTGGCTTGGGTGGAGGAAGAGCAAGACAGTGGCCGAAGCAATGCACACCCCAATCAAGAATACGCCTGTCATCCAATCAACACGTGGGTTGTGTTTCCGAAGCCAAGGGAACCCGAGCATAATGGGGGCTTGGGAGAGGAGATGACCAGGAAGGAAAGCCACTCCCGATGTTGTTCCCCCACTGACATGAGCAGAGGCCTAGTGCGGTGCGTGGCCCGGCCCAAAAGGCTGCCGTCCAGGGCTCTGATCAGCAGAGCTTCAGGCAGGGGCTCCATGGGAACCAGCAGCTGCTGGGCAAGCTTGAGGTCGATGAACTCGGCATCAGCCCCGAGTCGACGAAGGCAGCCAACTCCGTGCCATCGGGGCCAACCTGGAGGTGGACCAAGATAGTGGGTTTGGAGGGAGCGGGGAAGCGCGGCTCGTGGGTGCTCCCTCCATTACCGACGAGCCTTGCCTTTTACTGGGCAGGATGCGGCCATGTGCCCTTTACCTCCGCAGTAGAGGCAAAGACCTAGAGACCGACGTTTTTCCTTCTCAGCGGGGTCAGGTGGTGGCGTCCTATCTCCATGGCCTGTGGCGGAGAGAAAGAACGGGTGCCAGAACCCGAAACACGAGGAGGGGAACCGCTCGCAGTTAAAGGACTGTGAGGACCTAGGCTCTGAGTTGGGTAACCACGCTCCGGCGGCGTTCCCTTATGCGCCCGATCGATGCGTGTAGCCAGGAGATCAGTGAATCCAGATCCCGGGGTGGATCACGAGCGGCAAGTTCGTCCTTAACAGCAGAGGAGAGGCCCTGGAGGAAAGTGTCATAAAGCGCGATGCGATCCCATCCGCTGTCAGTGGCCTGGGTCCGAACTCAGCCGCGTACTCCGCAACAGGCGTTGCCCTGTGCGGCCGAGACCAGGAGCGGGCGGCATCTTGGCGTGGCGTGGGCGTGCGAAGACCTTCGGAGTTCCGCAGAAAAGCCGGTGAGCGATCCGCAGTTGGGTGATCGGCTTTCCCACTCCGCAGTGGCCCACCTTAGGGCTCGGCCTGACAGGAGGAAATGGCGTGAGCCACCTTGGGCGCTCTGTACCGAATTGAGAGGGTTGCATGCTAAAAATCAGGTCGCACTGCATAATAAATGAGCGGCAGGAGTCAGGGTCGCCCGAAAACCGGGCTGGCTGCGCGAGCTGAGGCTCACGCATGGCTGAAGGGGCGATAGGAGGAGCAGGGGCCTGCCGGGCCGGAGCAGCAGATGATGATGGCGGCAAAGCACCTGTGGTGAGCCGGTCGCCAAAAGCGTGTGCGCAAAAATCCCATGATTTCCTGCACGCCAGTAGAGAGGTTCTGGATTTGTTGCTCCTGCGCCGCTTGTTGGCGAGCCAAGGCCGTTAAAGCGGCGCTAGAGGCAGGTACATCCACGGGATCCATGTTGGCCAGATTGTTCTGTCAGAAAGTTAGGGTTATAGGATCCAAGGCAGATGCAAAAGGAGCAGGGGAGAAAGGACCGAAGGACAGAATGTTCAGGTCAGAGACAACGAAACAAACAAAAGAACAAACAAACAAAACAGAATACGCTGGAGAGTGCTCAGGGCAAGCCTAAAGACAATCTGGCACTGACTGGAGGATTCAGGCGTCCTTATAAGTGCCAGAAAATCATACACCAAATCCGTGCAGCTGGTTGGGAGTGGGCGTTTCCTCTGTGGTTGAGGCGGTAATACCTGAAGTGCTCAAGCGGGCTGACAGATATGATAGATTAGTAAAAATGAACAAAAAATAAGAGCAATACAGATACAAATAAAGTGTATAATTTTTTCACATTCCATTAGGCTGAGTGTAAAGGTGTGAGTCACAGCTTCAATCTTGTGAGACAAAATATAATAACATTTACACAAGTAAGACATTTTTTAACAAGTTAAGACCAGGAGTGATGTAGCTAAGGTTGCTAAACTGTCATACTGTAATCAGAAAGCACACCTTATGCTGACAATTCTAGCAAAACTGATTTTTCACATATCCATCCCTTTCTGTTTAAATCATGTATGTACATATACATACATACATATTTATTGTATATACAAATATTTCTTCTTCTTTTTTTAGCTGCTCCTGTTAGGGGTTGTCATCTACATCTGCCTCTTTCAAACCAACTACCTGCATGTTTTCCCTCACCACATCCTTAAAACTCCTCCCAGGCCTTCCTCTTTTCCTCCTTCCTGGTGGCTCCATCCTCGGCATTCTCTTACTGATATACCCCATGTCCCTCCTCTGCACATGTCCAAACCACTTTAATCACACCTCCCTCACCTTGTCTCCAAAACATCCTACATGCGCTGTCCCTCTAATAAACTTGTTTCTAATCCTATCTATCCTCGTCACTCCCAAAGAAAATCTCATCATCTTCAGCTCTGCCACATCCAGCTCCACCTCCTTTCTTTTAGTCTCTTCTCTAACACTTTTCCACCTTCACCACCTCTTCTCCCTGCAACTGCACCACTCCACTGCCCTCCCTCTCACTCACACACATGTACTCTGTACTTCCACTAACTTTCATTCCCCTTCTCTCCAGTGTGTACCTCCAGCTCTCCAGGCTCTTCTTAACCTGCTCCCTACTCTCACCAGACTCCTGTCTGACCTCGTCTGTCAACCTGTCAATCGCCACTGCAAAGAGGAAAGGGCTTAGAGCCAATCCTTGATGCAGTCTTACTTGCACACTTCACTGTTGTCCTCATACAAGTCCTGCACCACTCTCGCATACTCCTC
The DNA here is from genome assembly GCF_014805685.1 of Silurus meridionalis. Lineage (NCBI taxonomy): Eukaryota > Metazoa > Chordata > Actinopteri > Siluriformes > Siluridae > Silurus > Silurus meridionalis. The sequence continues at coordinate 33,217,637 of NC_060887.1, forward strand.
TGCCATACCTGACTTCCTCATACAATACCACAACTCCTCTTTAGGCACCCTGTTGTACGCTTTCTCTAAATCCACAAACACACAATGCAACTCCTTCTGACCTTCTCTATTTTTTCCATCAGCTCTAACTTGTAACACATCCTTCCCAGCTATAGTTTTATAAATGATTTCTTCTACCTGCATAAAAATGTTCACATTTGCTCTGTGAGTAATGTAATATATGGACATACTGTACATACAGTACTATTTTGGGAACTTGGTGGAAGAAATATTCATGTGTTGTCATAGTGCTTGTCAATTGGGCTGCTTTCATCACACAGATCTGGTAATCCTGTTTATACCAAATATACACTATATGGACAAAAGTTAGTGGAAACTGAACAATAAGATTTCGCACACACATACACCTCTTTACAAGGAAATACTAACATGGACCCAATTTACAATACCTCTGCCGGGTATGGTTTGGTTAGGTCTGGGTTTAGCTAGAGAAATTTAACTCAGGTTTGATAAACCACATTTTTAACAGGGCCATGCAGTTTTGGATTTTGTTTTCCCTCAATAATAAAAAACTGCATTTAAAAACTGCATGTTGTGTTTACTTGTGTCATCTTTTACTAATAATTAAATAAGTTTGATGATTTGAAACATTAAAGTGTGACAAACATGCAAAAAAAATAAGAAATCAGGAAGGGGCAAACACTTTACACCAGTTTACTCCTGATTCTTGCATTTGCATTATTATAAATTTGCATATTTGTAATTTATGTCTTGTGTCTTTTTTTTTTTGTCCTTAATTTTTGTTATAAATGCATGGAGGATTCACAGTGTAAACATAAACTCAAAAGTAAACTCTTAAATCTTAAACTATGTCTTCATTGTCATGCTGGAACCAGTTTTGGTCTGCTAGTTGAAGTGAAGGGAAAATTGAATGCTACCACATCCATAGGCATCCTATACAATTGTGTGCTCCGACTTTGTGGTTTAGCAAATAATACACAAAAGTTAGAATCTTACCTTACCAGAAGAGAATAAATTCAAGGTGAGGCTAAAGCTCTTTTTTACATGTTAATGTAAAAAAATGGGTGCTATTCTGACCGTGTGCGTTACCACATCTGCGATTTCCTCAAGTTAGACCAAAGAGCAAAGGTGAAATTCTGCGTGAAACTGGGAAAATCTGCCATAGAGACTTTTTACATGACACGCTTTTGACATACTGCAATGCAGAGTCGTTCGAAGTGTTCTGAGTGGCACGAGTGCTTCAAGAGCAGAAGAACATCACAGGAAGACCTTCAACAAGCTCAACCCCCCACAATTTAGAAACTATTCAGCAACATGTGCATAATAATCGCTGGATAACAATCCACATGATCTCACTTCTGCGCCCACCCTGCTCACCAGATTTGGCTCTCTCTTAAACTCTTCCCGAAGATGAATATCCAGCTCAAAGGTCACTGTTTTGACACCATTGCAGAGATCCAGCATGAAATGCAAAAGATGTTTGACACATTCCAGAAGTGGCAGGAACGATGGGAGCGCTGTATTCTAGCAAGGGGACTATTTTGAAGGTGATAGTGTGCAAACATGGATAAATCAAGTACTTTCTTGTAAACAGATCAAGTCCCAAAACTTTTTGATACCACTTTGTTTAAACACCTATATCACATATTTTTACATTTATCAGATAATCTTATAAATGTAGGTACCAGTGGAAATGGTAGTCCAGTAGTTAACACATTGTTTTTTTAATCAGAAGGTTATGAGTTTAAACTCTTGCACCACAAAGCTGCTGTTGCTAAACTCTTGAGCAACTGCTCAGTTGTTTAAATGAAAATAATTGTAGGTTGCTCTGGATAAGGGCATGTGCCAAATGCAGTAAATGTACTTATTAATAAATTAGCATTTCTTCTTTACTCATGAGCTTTTTGACAACTCTCTAGTTAACAGTTTTCACATTATACTATGGCTTTTCTTTCACAAACTGTGCCTCACACAGTTTTAGTTCCCAGGAGAGCTTGCCTGATGAGCTTTACCCTTCATAAATTGGATGTTAATGTTATAGACAGATGTGCATTTTGCACCTCCTAGCATATGCAAATTTGGCTCAAAGTGTTAATAATAAGAAAAAGGTTTAAAGTTAGATGAGAATACGCATCTGTTTCTCTCCTTCCATGTCTTTCACTGTCTTTTCCTCACCATCCGACCCCATTCTCTATCTCTCCTGCTCTCTCACTCCTATTAATTGGATTCACTACTAATTTCTTTAATGCCTGCAGTTAATCTTCAGCTCTTGCTGAATATTTTAAAATTATCCAAGCATTTCCTGTGTATCTCTCTTGCCCTCTCAGTGTCCTGATGAGTTATGGACATGGGTATGGTGGATGTAGATCAGCGATGGGCTGTGAAGCTGTAGGCGGAACCTTCACTGTGTAGCATGTTATCAGCTGTGAACATATGTTCACTCTTGCAATTACGCTTGCACTAAAACTAGACAAGATGACCCCCCATCACCACTTACACACCTTCTTTACCAACCCTCTGTCAACCCCTCCAGCTCTGCAGGCGCCATACTTCAGAAATTATTCTATACACACACACACACACACACACACACTGCATGGTTGGTAGTTCACTTCTCTATTTATTCCATTACTCAGTGGATGAACTAAGCACATTTTCTGGGATTAGACCAGATCCTGCCACCAGATCAAAAAGTTTTTTAATCCTCTATCTTTCTCTGTCCTGATCCTTGTTACTCTTTGTTCTTAATTTTGCCCCCAGTTTTCTCTTTCTTATAATCAATCTCTTAACTTATTTTTGCCTCTTGTTCTCAACAATTTATATTAAATCTCATATCAAGATTTCAAGATGTCTCGTTCTTCTGACTGATGATGTTGTTATCATTTCCAGCTCTTTCGCTCAGAATATTCTTGTCATTCTCAACTCCGAGAACATTAAAAAATTCTGAATACTATAATATAAATGATGGTAGCCTGTATAAGGCAATGTTCAATAATTTTCTTTTTACATTTTAGCTGTATTATTCATCCTGAAGTGTTCATCAGTGTCTCCCACATGATTGACTATCAGCATTGATATTAAAGCATTGTAATTGGTTTTGAGTAGTGTATAATGGAGGTTTTTTTTGTTTAAATCTGAATAATGGACTAACACAAGAGGCTCTTCTTGGTGCGCATCCTTACCGCCAGATGCCCGATGTTTAATTTTATCTTTGTGATTGATTACACTGAGATTTGAACCCTGTCCTTTGTGGTTATGGAGGTGAGATGCTGTGTCCTCACATTTACACACCGATATGCAATTCACATTTAAGCTTTACAAACACTATGTATCTTTCATTACAACTAACAATGTATAGACTTTGGCATTAATAATTCATTTACATTTTATTTGGTTACTTCATGAGAAAAACCTCATAACATTTTTATATAACATTTGCATTTACCAATATTTTTTCCATATATGAGTAAAAAATTAGTACCTGATGACCTGTTTATTGTATGTTTGTTAAAAATTAATGTGAAGCAAAGCAGTATTTTCCTTTATGTGCATATGGAGACCTAAGATAAAGTCTCTAGGTTACGTATGTAACCCTAGTTCCCTGAGGGAACGAGACGCTGCATCGAAACGCTTTGGGAATGTGCCTGAGTGTTCACGCTCTGAAATAATGTGTGTAATCAGTCAAAAATTGGAAGCTGGCTGTCACCGGTGGGGTGACGTCACGACCAGGAAATATAAAACACACATAAAGTAAGGCGAGCGCCAGCTTCTGTAAGGGAGAAGGAATTACATACGTAACATATGTAACCTAGAGACATTCCCTTTCAGGAACTCAAGCTGCGTCAAAATGCTTTGGAAACAAGTGACCAATCATAACAAACTAACCAGTCCCTGAGTATTGTGTATAAGCACAGCTAGGTTGAAGGACAGAGGAGCCAGGAGTGGCACTACGGACCAGGTTGTAGAACCAGATGAAGGTCAGCGGGGTGGACCAGCCCGCAGTGTTGCAACTGTCTTGGAGGGATACTCCAGAGGACTAAGCCTTTGAGGCAGCCACACTCTGGGTGGAGTGAGCTCTGACACCGAAAGGAGCCCAGAGAACTCATATGATGATGCAATGGCATTATGATCCATCTCCTAAGGGTCTGCTTATTGGCAGGAAGGCCTCTCCTCGGAGGGCCATAGCTCACTAGCAGTTGGTCAGAATTTCTCCAGGGACCCGTCCTATCGACTTAGGTGTCCAGTGCATACCAGGCACAACCGGTTCAATTTCTCCTGGTCTGGGGCCTGAGAAGGAGGAGGATAGAATGCCTGTAACCTTACAGTTGTCATGAGACAACTGAGGGAACATTGGGTTCACAAAAAGGCACTGGACATACCTAGAGTAAACTCCAGGAAGGAGGGGGCCACAGAAAGGGTCTGTAGATCTCCTACTCTCTTAAGAGAGCAAATGGCCAACAAAAACCCAGTCTTGATAGAGCGAGATGCCTCCAAGATGCCTCGGCCAGAGGCTCGAAGGAGGCTCATTGGAAGCCCCCAAAACAATGGCTAGGCATCATCCAGGCACTCTAGGTCACACCACATAAAACGCATCACAAGAGGGTCTCTGCCCAGAGACTGCTCCGCTAAGGCGCATGATATGCTGAAATGGCGGATGTGTAGACTTTCAGGGTGGACAGAGCCAACCCTTTCGCAAAACTGTCCTTGGAGAAAATCCAGCACTGAGCCAACCGGGCAGTGGATCGCACCACAAGCAGAGCAGACACCATTTGGAGGCATATGACCTCCTTGTAGTGGGCGCTCTGGAGTGGAGAATGGTCTCTACCACCTCGGTGGAGAGGCCAGAACCTTGAAGCTGTGCCTCTTCAGGGGCCACAGCCATCTTGGAGCCAACCAGGAGGAGCAAACTCCGTCCTGGTGAACTCTTTCCAGAACTCTTGGAAGCAGCGCACAGGAGGATCTGGTGTGCCAGCCTGTACAGGGGGCCCAAGTGCAGACATCCTGGATGGTTGATGTAAGAAACCACCCGGTATCTCTAAAGCACATAGGCATCGCTTTCTTGATTGAAGTGATCGCATAGAAATGCGAGCAGAATGTGCGCGGCACAATGAGCGCGATGCAATATGCACAGATCATGTACATAACGTGCAGTCAGATCCCTCGGGAACTGACCTAGCTCCGCCCCAACTCCATAGCTCCTCGAGCCTAGCTCGCAAAGTGTTTCCTCCTCAGAGGAAGAGAGGCGGAGCTAATGCTCTTGTTGCAGGGGGATGAAACCGCTGAAAAGGCCTGCTTCCGAGCCTGTGAGCGAGTGCTGGACCTAGCAGGTGAGGTTGAAGAAAGGGACAAGCCTGTCTCGAAGCCCTCAGCAAAGTCCATTTGCGAGCCCCTGAACCTGCTGTGCCGCTCCGCCTCAGCGAGAGCCGAGGAGGGTGCCAGGAGCAGAGTGATAGCATTGACTTGCAGCCGGCTCTCTCGAGAACCGACAGTGTGCTCCGCTCCCAAGAATTATTTTCTTGTTTTTTTCTCTGACGAATAATTGACAGACAATTCAACACATACTCACAGAGCGCTTTGTGAACAAACAGAAGCTGGCCCTCGGCTTACTCCATGTGCGTTTTTTTAATTCCTGGTCCAATTTTTGACTGATAATACAAATTATTTTAGAGTGTAAACACTCTAGCGCGTACCCAAAGCGTTTCGACGCAGCTTGAGTTCCATAATGGGAACTTCATTTATGAATAAATATGGGAGATTTTATTCACAATTTTATTTAATAAATAAACATTTGCTAAAATAAATATATATATAGCATTTAACCATACTGATATGTTGATGCATACTTTGTTAACTTATTAAACTAAACTAACTAATTAAATTTAAGAAATCCTAATACTGCAGTTTGTGACTGAAGGTAGTCTAAGCCAGAAAAGGAGCCAGAGATATATGTGTATAGAAAGGCTTTGCTATCATAAAGCTACCTATAAGAAACAAGGAAGGCAAGAAATCTCTGACAGCCACAGAAAGCTGTTGCCCTAAACACATCATGGCCTACATATATGGTTGCAATGGACTACATTTCCTGACAACACACTTTTGGTGCATCTCAATCAGCTCTCTAACTACCTTCATATAATTGTATATATTTTAGTTGAACATGCTATAAAATAATGTTAGCTTAATCACAAATGTTATGTTATAGCACAGTTGTACCTCAAGCAGGATCATAGGCTAGTAGAATTACAAATATATATATATATATATATATATATATATATATATATATATATATATATATATATACAGTGGAACCCGGTTATCTCGCCCTCGGCTAACTAGACAACCCTATTAAGTCGACGTTTTTGAAGTGGAACCGCCAAATTCTCACATTTTTTATCGGTTATGTCGACTTTTTTTATGTCGCCGAACCCTAATATCTCGAGCACAAGGGGGGAAAAATTAGAAATTTTAACGTCAGTTATGCCGATCGGCACTGTGCAGCCGCAGAAGAACTCGCGAAAGTGGTGGAAAAATCAAACCTTACAGATACTACAGGTGTTTGTATTGTATACTGGTGAATCTCTGCTGTTAGTAAGTGCACATATGCATTTTTTTTGTTAAATGTTATGCGATGAACGGAGCGCGCGCTCGGCTTCAACTCCTTACCGGCGCGCGCATCGCTCCTTAACGAGAGCTGTGCTCCTTACCGAGCGCGCGGGTGAGCAGGGTAAGGAGTTGAAACCGTGAGCTTCAGAGAAAGCGGCCGAGAAAGCACCTGCCACGCCCCCTTCCGCCGTTCACGTTTGAGACTTTTCTGTCCCTCGTTTTGGTTTCGGGTTCGGTTTTGGATCTTCCGGGTTTTCCGGCTTGCGCCGTGCCGCTGGTCGCGGTATTTTTTAATTTCCCTATTTTTCCATTTACAAACTCCCTCTCTCTCTCTCTCTCTCTCTCTCTCTCTCTCGCTCGGCTTATCTCCCCCTCGGCATCGCGGACGTAAGTTTTTTCGGACACTTTGCTTTGTGTGTTTGTGCGGATTACTTCAGCCTGATGGTCATAAGTTTTCAGAAACTTAGTTACTGTTTTTTTCTTTTTTCCACATGTGGACTAAATGTGAGACGGCACTGTGCAGCCGCTGTTTTTTTTTTTTGAGCGATCTGTGTGTTTATAATGTTGGAGAATATAATAAAGGTTTGTATGGAGAATGGACGGTGGTTTGTATTGTATACTGGTAAATCTCTGCTGTTAGTAGGTGCACTTATGCCTTTTGTTGTTAACAAAGTATGTACATTTTTATAGCATGCCTTCATCAAACAAATCGCAGCAACGCTGTTGTGTAAAACAAACTCCAAAAACATGTGCATGCACATTCTCATTTATTAACGCACATCATGTACATAAAGAAATTTCATGCACGTTAATATACTGCCGCCATTTTGATTTTCGTTTATCTCGATCATCGGTTACCTCGATGCTTTTGGCGACCCCTAGGACATCGACATAACCGGGTTCCACTGTATATATATATATATATATATATATATATATATATATATATATATATATATATATATATTTTTTTTTTTTTTTTTCTTATGCTTTGCCAATTGCATGAACTTTGCCAGTCATTAAATTATAACTTTGCCTACAAATTTTGATTTATTTGCCTGCGTTTTTTCTAATAAACTAATTTGCATCAGCTCCTGCTTACCTTTAGTGACGAATTTCTTTACTCCCAACATGGATGCAGCAGGGGAACGAGTCTGGCGGCCAACTGTAGCAGCTCAAGGTCACATGGTGGGTGGCACTGGCAATGCTTGGCAGATCTCAGCAAGAAGGTGAAGCTAAGGTTTTTATATTGTAAGGTGTAAATGTTCTTAGGTGTGTTATTAGTAATTAGGTGAATGTGAACTTGACGCAGGTGGTTATTGGGAGTGTGCTCTCAGGCGGCCATGTTGACAGACCCTAGTGTGTTCTGTTTTAATGAGGCTGTTGGAAGTTAAACCTGACAACAAGGAAATAACAGAATGCTTGGAGATGGCAGAAACAAACAGGAGGGAAGTACGCAGCTTCACGACTTCAACTTGTAGGTCATAATTCATATACATGGTGTGATTGGTTCACCAAAACAGGGGTAGTGTGAGAGGTTGAGTGATTATTGGAGATAGGGAATTAAGTATGAACTTCTAGAAACTGGCACTAAGAACTAAGAATTAACACAAGACGGATTTCGTTTTGGTTTCGTAAAAATGTATAATTATGGTGTTTAAATATTTGGTACTAACTTACTCCACAAAAAAATTCGTAATAAATTAATTGTGCAGTATTTGAAAGCAAAATTGCTATGATTATAATTACGGGGATTGTTCTTTCAAGTCAAGTCAAGAATCTTTTATTGTCATTTTAACCATATAAAGCTGACGCAGAACACAGTGAAATGAGACAACATTCCTCCAGAACCCCCGTGCTACATACAAAAACATAGAGCTACATCACACAACATAAAGCTATATACAGAACACAGAGTAAAGGACTAAAGAAAGTTGTCCTACCCACATAAAGTGCTTCATGTGCAACCTGGTGTAGTGTAAGACAAAAGACATGATGGCATCGTTTGTGGAACGGTTTGGATGATTTGCAAACTGCATGGGGTCAAGTGAGGGTGGTAGCTGGGTCTTGATGTGCCTCATGACGAACATCTCAAAGCGCTTCATCACGATGGGTGTGAGCGCGATGACACGATAGTCATTGAGGCAGGAGTGTAGACTTTAGACTGTAGACTTCTTTGGCACTGGGCACGTAGGAACAACGACACTGCTCAGGGTGATATTGAAGATGTCAGTGAAGACATCTGCTAGCTGTTCTGCACATTCCCTTAGCACTATGCCAGGAATGTTGTCTGGTCCAGCAGACTTCCGTGGGTTAACTCTGCATAGATTTTCCTCTCTTTCCTCAATTCTTACAAATTAGAAAACACTAACAAATCCAAAAACAAAATAACAAATCCAAAAACACAACGACAATTTAGACAAACCGGAAAAGGTATGTATAGTTTGTGAATGTGAACACTTACCGATCCTTGGATGAGACACCTGTCATTCAAGATATACAGAAAGTATGAAATCATATAACTTTGTTTCTTGTACATGTGTAAAGTTCTCCATTTACTTTAAACTATTCTTAAATTTGATAAGTGCACCTTTAAATACAGTATAAAAAAATAACAGAAGTAAACATAAGCAAGCAAAGAGCAACTGTTGTACTTCCATATATCTTGAATGACAGGTGTCTTGTCCAATGGTCGGTAAGTGTTCCATTTACCTTTTCTGGTTTGTCTGACTTGTCGTTGTGTTTTTGGATTTCTTATTTGGTGTTTGGATTAGTTCATTTGTTTTTGCATTTGTTATTTTGTTTTCAGATTAGTTCGTGTTTTCTACTTTGTTAATTTGTTTTCCGATTTGTTAAGGTGTTTTGCCCTTCTCGGCCACCGTAAAAACCAGGTGTAGAAGTCATTTGGCACATCTGCGAGGGAGGCGTCATGGTCACAGGTGGGTAAAGTTGTCTTGTCGTTGTGACCGCCTGGATGCCCTGCCACATGCGCCGGGTTTCTCCGCTGTTCTGGAAGTGGCTGTGGATTCGCTTGGCGTGTGGCGTGCCTCTAATGGCTTTTACACTCCAACAATGAAAGCAGTGGTGAATTCCTGGGGTAAATTAAATAGCCTGCATCTTACAGTCACACACTCCGCTAGCAATGAGCAGTAGCTGGAGACAAGCAAAGAGTTCTTGCACCATTCTGTGTTTATATAAACACACACGCCACCACCGCAAGTCTTACCGCACAGAGCAAGTTAGTAGATTAGACTAAATTGTGCAAGGTTGAAGCTAGGTTACAGCGTAGTCTTTACAATTCATTCATCTTCAGTAAGCTCTTTATTCAGGTGAATCTGGACCCCATTTCTGGAAACACTGGGATTGAGGTGGGAATATGCTGTGCCACCGGCTGAATGATTTGATGATGATTTAATAAATTCACATTCTGTTGGACTGAACTCCACCAAGATCACAGTGGCTTCTGGTTATTTCTCTCAATTAATCAGGACATTTAGTATTTGGTATAAAAGAACAGTAGCAGTAGCACAAAGTTATAGAAGCAGAATATGCAGTATTTAGGGTTGCCAGCATCTGCAAAGGAAAATAAGGGACAAACTTTGTTTTTTATAGGAAAATAAGGGACATTATAAGGGAAACTCCAAATATTTGCACTGTACCACCTAATGAATGTCATTTCAGTGTTTGCAATTAAGTATGTGTATAAAATGTTTTTTTGCTTGAATTTAATTCTAAAATCAAACCAGAAAGTAGATAATTTATGTTGACAATATGTTAAATGCACATTAATTACATTTATTGTTGTGTATGTACATACAAAAATTACACTTGTAAAATATTTGGGAATTTAAAACAGTAGCCTATCATAGCATATCAGCCCTTGGAGATGTTGTGGCAGGTGACATGAAAAAAATAAAAACTATATTGCTTTTATAAAATATAAGATATAGCTTACAGAAAAATCTACAATTTGCCATGTACATATTTCCCTGGACTTCTCCATGCCAATGGGTTCCATCTCCCATTCTGATTTATATTTCTAAGGATGTTTTTTTTTTTCTTTTTTCACAAGGGGGGCTAGTTGCCATCTTGAGCTACTCGCTGTAAAGTTAAACCTCCCACGGCCGCTCTGTCAGCTCAGATAGCATCCAGGTAACGTAGCAACACCCAAAGACAGAGAGCTCTCTGTCAAGAGCACACACACACACACACACACACACACACACACACACACACACACACACACACATCTCTTGTACATACAGTATACACACAAGTTAATGCTTCAATTCAGCAACTGTACACACCGCTACCTTTTTAGTGTATGATTTGTTTTGTGACACTATATTCTACCAGCTATATTTGGTTTTTAGTACCAAGATGTCGTTTTTATGCGGAAGATATTCCGAAACATATACAAACAATACACCCCCCAAAGTACTGTGACGTAAACAAAAGAATAACCATCAAAATTACAACACTGTTGTTTTGTTGGTGCAAAAATGCTTTACGGCATGTTGTTCAGTGAACCCGTATCTTTCCAAATAAACCTGGATTATCAGCAGTGAATGCGTTCATGACTCGTTATTGCAATCATAATATAAGTACTGCATTTTTTATGCATTTTGTTGGTGTACTACTTACACAAATTCAGCAAATACATTTCTTATACATTTTCCATTGAAAACAGTGATCTTAAGTTGATGCTTGAGGCTTAGACCTTTTGAATGGTATATAGATATTGTCATGGTTACTCTTTCTTTTCATTTAATCTATTGTAATGACGCTGAAGGCCAAGAGGTTTTAAATGCACATTTAGCCTGTATTTACTTCTATACTTTACATGTTGATTATACGGGACACACCGTATGGGTTCAAAACGGAACGCTCCTTTTATGCCTTGAATATGGGATGATATTAGTCGCCATGGCTGCTCATCAGGGATAAATACACATCGTTCACCTTAACTGGTAAATTCTGTAAAGCTGCTTTGAGACAATGTCTGTTGTGATAAGCGCTATAGAAATAAACTTTACTTGATTCCGTATTATTCAGAACGGTTGGCAGAATCCTTGCAGTATTTCTTTACAATACAGAATCTTAGCATGCTACAATATTTGTGTCCGTATTTCAGACGATGAAAAATCCTTGCAACAGTTATGGTGTAATGTAAATGTGTAATGAATGTAATGTGTATTTTTTCAATTCATCAGACTTATGAGTGCAGGCTTTGGTGCAGAGTTGGAAAAGACACAAAAATCAATGTTCTTCTTAGAAAACCCACCTGAGGCACGCAGCAATTGTAATGATGGGGGTTTAAAAAAGCACGAGGATCAGTAGAAAATCAGCAAGCTCGGACTTGAGGCCAAATTCTGTGATGTGATTTCTGGTGATACCTCTGAGGCAGAAACAGCATCATATGGAGCTCCGGTGACCTTGGATCATTCAAATCCTTCTACTGAAACCTCACTGCTCATTTAGTCCTAAGCTACATTTATTTTTCTAATGAAAAAGCACCTCTGGACTAAAGGAAAAAACCTTTTTTAGTTCGTAACTTGTTCTCTTTTAGTGTATGCTTGATTGTATTTAACATCTGACTGTGAGTTGACGACCCTCTTTAAACCTTTTGAGCTTTTTAACCTCCTGATTAAGCTCGGATTGGATGCACACGGTAATATATCAGTGTTCAAGGAAAGGAGCAGACAGCATTAAGGGATGCATCTTGCTGCACACACACACACACACACACACACACAATTTCCTCTCTCTACCTATTCACACAGTATTATAAATGTAGAATTTTCACACAAAACCTGTGCACTAATACACTCATAATCAGTGTTTCATCTGGATTTGTGTTTTGATTTAAAGTCAGAATTGACTTATTTTTTCCTCTTCAGTTCTTTTAATCAGTGTGGAGAAAGTAAATAGCCTTTATAAGGTCCTGAGAGATCTCACAGACTGAAAGGGGTAAATACAGACAGTTTGAGATGAGCATTGCTTATTTCTGCACACATACAAAAATTCTGGACCCCAATTAGAGAGCGAAAGAAAAACTATTTTTGCTTAGGACTGAATAAACATGCAAATTAGTTTAGGACCATTTTGTAAAAAAAAATGTGCTGATATCTCAGGGGGGTTTTTTTTTGTGTGTGTGTGTGTGTGTGTGTGTGTGTGTGTGTGTGTGTGTGTGTGTTGAACTCTTGATTCTAATCAAAAGAGTTGATTGTTTTTTGCTGTGAGAGGGCAGGCTACAAGACAAATAACAGGATATTTATTGTCATAATATATGGCATGTATACGATATTTGAGATTGATGAAAGTAAAAGATTTTTTTTGTAAGATACGACAAACAAATCCAAATCTTTAAATCAAAGTTTAAATGCAAGATTAAAAACAAAATTACAAAATGAGTCATAATATTTTAATAAAAAAGTTGTGTGCTCCATCAGAGTCAATTAATTTGATCATCATCCTCATAGTTTTTTGAGAAACAACATTCCTCTTACACTGGCCGTCACCGGCACTTTCTGGCAGCTTGAAAAGCTCTTCCAGACGTGTCTTAGTGGGTCCTGTGCACTGTAGAGTGAGGCTACTCGATTCAGTTCTGGTCTCCTCCGCCCCATTTTCACAGGATTCTAGCCACCCTGGTGAGAAGCCAGCAGGCTCTGGTCATGGAACAGAAAGTTAACACTCTCCTGAGGATGAGGCCCTTGAGGTGGTCCCTCCATCAGAACAAGAGTCTGGGTTCTACAGCCGGTACTTCATAGTTCCCAAATGGAGGGTTGCGTCCTATTTTAGATGTATGTCAGCGGAACCGATCTCTTATGAGACTCAGGTTCAATGTGCTGACCCACAAGCAGGTTGTGCTTCAAATCAGATTCAGGGGGTGGTTTGTCACGGTAGATCTAATGGATGCATACTTTAATTTATCCATCCTGCTTTCTCACAGGAAGTTCCCGAGGTTCAATATCGTACCAATATCAGGTCCTTTCATTTAGCCTTGCCCTCTCACCCTGTACCTTCACAAAATGTGTGGATGCGGCTCTGGTTCCCCTGAGGTTTTAGGGCATCTGCATCCTCAACTACATCAATGATTGGTTGATTTTAGCTCAATCATAGCAGTTGGCGGTCCAGCATTGAAATGTTGATCTCGCTCACATGAAGGTGTTGGGGTTTTGGCTGAATGCCAGGAAGACTGTGCTTTCTCCATTACAGAGAACAACCTATCTTAGTGTCATATAGGATTCGACTACTTTGTACCCTGCCCGCATTGTGGAAATCCTTATGGCATCAGGATGGTCAGAGGGCAACCTCTCACTGTCAAGCAGTTCCAGAAACTGCGAGGGCTTATGGCAGCATCGTCCAGTGTATCCACTTGGTCTGCTGTACATGAGACGCCTTCAGTGGTGGCTCAGGTCCCGTGGGTTCTCACGGAGGGTCTTCCCCTCTGCAACATCAAGGTCACGCAGCGATGCCTTCATGCCTTAGATGGTTGGAGAGATCCCGGGTTTATATTTCTAGACCATGTGCTGGGAGTCCCCGGTCGTCGCGTGACGCCATCAATGGATGCGTCCCTCACGGGCTGGGGAGCTATCATGAGTGGTCGCTTCGCCCAAGGTCTGTGGGAAGGCACATCATCTGCCTAGAGATGCTGGCCATGTTTCTAGCACTGGAGCATTTCCTCTCACACCACAGAGATCATTGGTCTATACGGACAACACTGCGCTGGTCTCCTACCTCTGCGCTCGCGCTTCCTGTGCAGGCTGGTGCACCAGATCCTCCTTTGGGCCCAGGAGAAACTCCTTTCATTGAGAGCAGTTCACATCCCGGGTTGGTTGAACAAGGCAGCATGGCTCAGGTATTACTGACCATGATTAGCAGACCTGGTTCTCCTCGAGCACCCTCCATGGAAGATTCCTCTAAGGAGGGATCTCCTTTCCAGCTTGGAGGGTGCCATATTTCACCTCCGACCAGAGTTATGGAGTCTGTGACTGTGGCCCCTGAGGGCTCCAAAGGTTCTGGCCTCTCCACCGAGGTGGTAGAGAACATTCTCCAATCCAGAGCTCCCTCCTGAGTTACCACCACCAGCTGGATACAGTCCACTGCCCGGTTGGCTCAGTGTTGGATTTCCTCCAGGGACAGTTTGCCAGGGGTTGGCTCTGTCCACCCTAAAAAGTCTACGGCCTGCCATTTCAGCTTATCATGCCCCCTTAGCCAGGCAATCTCTGGGCAGAGACTCTATGGTAATGCATTTTCTTCACGGCACCCAGAGGCTGAGGCCCCAGGTACGACCTCCCATCATTTTGGGGGCTCTGTCTGAGCCGGAGTGTGGCTGCATCAAAAGCTTGGTCCTCTGGAGTACCCCTCCAAGATATATGTAACGCTGCGTTTTGGTCCACCTCGCTGACCTTTGTCAAAACATTTTGATGAAAATGCAATTAATTAAATTTTTTGGTGCAAGAATAAGACATACCAATTCCAAATACATTAATGTGCTCATAAAACTGGTATTGTTTCCATAGTAACAGCTCATACACAGAGACTTGTATTTCAATATTACACATGAGCTAAGTAAAATGTATAATCCATGACATGGGTGCAGTTTTTATTTAGAGTTGTGTAACTTATTGAAAAACCTCAGGTGTCAGCACTTCTTAACAGTCATCATGCTTATTTTCTTCATCACAGGGAAATGTAGGGTTTCTGGTGCCCTGAAAAAATACAGAGAGAACAAAAAAAAGAAAGAAATACTGGTGAAGAGATACCTATGCATCTTTATTATGATATACTATACTTTCACAGTTTCAGCAAAATCAATGAAATTGATTATAAATTAATTCCCATGTCATTCAGACATTCAAAAAGTAAGCAGATTGGGCTTAATCAACCAAGTCAAAGACATGCATTGTTTGCTATCAAACAGCTTTTGCAATTAGCATGAAACGGACAGCATGAGGTTAGACATCAATGGAAATATTTGTATCTTACAATAACCTCATATTCTTTCACTGACATAAACCATGGAATAATGCTTCTTTCTCTATCTTCATGTAGCTCACGTAAAATTTGATGTTAGCATTTCTATAAAGATATTTTAATGTAATGACTACCAGGATCTCTGAAACGTACTAAATACGTTTTGCATTATTGCTATGTAAAAACTATAATATTTTGCCATAATAACCCACAAAACAATAAAACAGAACACAGATGCATGCTGTTAGAACTATGTTTTTTTTTTCTATTTAATTTTTAATTTGACATTGCATGCAAAATCATGTTTAAAAAAATAAACATTTGTGGTAAACATTATGTTGAAAAAGCATAATTCTTTAGCATAGCATTTAACATGGCATGGTTTTAAAGATTTTGCCTTTTGAATTGTCCAATCAGTGCTCATGGCTCTGGCACCTTGACCTGGCAGTTTTTCTGGAGCTGAAATTTAAACCACAAGAGATTTGTCTGGTGAGCACAAAATAACGCATTCTGTCAAGTCAAAGTGTATTATTTGTTATTATGTTGTTGCGTGTTTATTTTCATATTAATGTCACAGTAACTAAAATTATGTGTACTTATTTGCCATCTAGAGATGTGTGTACTTTTGTAATCTCTGCCCCCCATTAATATTAACAAATTTATTATTATATTATATAAATAAATAAATAAATATATATAGTAACAGATATAGATGTTTTTTTTTTACATCAGTGATTGCAATTTAATTTTCAGACACAGGGAAGTGAATAGAAGATCACTGGTGGTGAGAAATCTGACTGGTTGTAATGGTTCGAAAAGGTTTGTTTAGAAGCCATTTTGTGGTATGTTGTTCTTTAGCGAAAAAAAGGGTTTTGATCATTGACATGTTATGAGGTATGAGGGGGATTAATGCTCCAGGACATGCAGTTTCAGCAAAACAATCAATATCAAAATAGCATGATAAGACTCTTGACTACACATTCCACCATGTTTCATTCCTTACATATTGCTCTACAATGTCAGTCTTTCTTCTACTGTTGGATTTAGTTGCTTGTATCTTCGCTTTATGTCGAAGATATTTTAATCTATTTGCTGCAGGTTTTCCTTCCACCCCAGCAGGAGCCATAAATAACAATTAATTGAAGGCCAAGACCAACTAAACAAAAAGGTTGCAACCAAAACATGGCTGCAGGTCCTTTGCGGATAAAGATAAAGGTTTTATTTTACGCTTTAAGTTACGTTCACCTTTGAATATCCAGTTTAAGTTTCTGGTGGGTGGAAGGATCATCCCTGTGCTCTTAGTTTGGGAGAGTGCAGTGTTACAACATCTAGGTAACATCTTGCCATTAGAGCGAGTTTCTAGTTTCTTGTTATATGTGCAATCCATCATGCCTTCCAGGCTTAAACTCTTTAGATTTTAATGAGATCTCAGGTGATACCCTGTGTGCGTATATTGTAACTCGTTCATATCTATGCTCCACATTCTTTGAGCTCTGAGAATACTCTAGGGATCCAAGCCCACGTCGGTTCAGATTAAGAAAAGTTTCCAATCTTAACAGCCTTTACTAAAAACATGCCAAATAAAACCAAGCAACCAAGAGAGGTGTTTTTGCCTGCTACTGGAAAAGTTTTTTTTCTCTCTTATTTTATTTTATTTTCTTTGCTTCTGGGACTCTGAAAGCCATATTAAGCACCAAAGGACCCTCTAGTTGGAAACATTGTGTCCTAATGTGAAGATATTATATACATTTTTCAAATGATGCATCAAGCCAGGAGGAATTATATTGCCAGGGCATAAACATTTATGAGTAATATCACACCAGGAACTTCCACTCCTGCTGCATGTCTTCCCTGAGGGACAAGCAGCAAAGTAATAAAAGTCTGTATTAATATATCTTTGAATCCTGAACCATGAACTATTTAGTTTTCAAGCAAGCTTTCATGCATTTATTCAACGTCGACAAACATACACACAACACAGCACTGGTGCCTAAGAAGACCAATTACCCACAGTATAACAACAGACAATGTAAGAGTGTTAGATTAGTATTAGTAATCTCACTTGATGAGTAATCATTCTTACTGCTCTGTCCCATCCAAGCCCTTAATCAAATAACTACAAGGAAGGCGGAGTTCGTTCGGCTTCTATAATGGGTGTTCAGATGAAACACACAGAATAGGAGGCGTTTTGCATAATTAGGCTTAACCCACCTAGCAAATTAAAGTGTTGACTTCTTTACATACCTGCCATAATCAGTGCACAGTCACAATGTAAGTGCTGCTTTGTTTCAATTCAAATTAGTCCTGATGCTATGTATCTTCTTCAGTAATTACAATCTTTTTTCCAGTCTGACAGTGAATGATTGCCAAATAACATCACATTAATCATGAAATACAATAGTAAAGTCCAGAAAACCGATTGTGCCGCATCAATCTTTTTTTATAAATATATATAAAATGGTTTCCAGTGCACTGGAGTATAAAACAAAGTAAAAGTTCAAGAAAAGTTTCATCATCTTTTCAGTTCAGCCAAAGCAGTTTTGGCCTAAACGATCAATACACCAGGATATGCATTATACAGATTGTGAAGGAGAGACATGCTGGTGTTCAAACTGACAATACCTGGGAAGAATTTTAAGGGAGATAAAGAGATAATGTCTTTTTTTGTCAGTGCATTATAGATTGAGAAAGACTAGACAGTGTGAGAGACAGAGCACAAACATCCATTAAAAGATCGTATTATGAAACTGAACAGAGATTTTAAATAAATGATTTGCAGATGGGTACATTCATGCAATACAGGTTTGGCTTATTAATTCTCACTGTTACAAAAAAGTATTCAAAGGTTAAATGCTATTCATACACTGTCTTTCACTGATTTCCCTTCATTGTTCACTGGTGGGAATTGTGGTCAAAGCAGGGAAGACGGTCAACCCAGACATTTCTGTCCCTAGTCACAGCCTGCCCTCTCCTCCTGGGGCATCACCCAGGCAACTGTGTGATAAAATCTCTAGTTCTGGGACTGCTCTATGGTCCCTGTCCAGTGCCTGATACAGCTCTACTAGGAGCTACTAGGAGACATTTGTACTGTATAAGATTGCCACAACTGGCTCTTGATGTTATTATGAAAGAGTTTTGTACTAATGAATATATATGCCAATGGGAGTTATATGCTCCCAAGTTTAGTTAGATCTAAAGGAGTGGTCAGATAAAACGGAGCTCTATGAAAAATAGCACAGAATTAGGGTCTCTAGGATCTACCCTTGGAGCCAGGCCAAGGAATAGTGTCCACAGGTGACCCCATTTAACCCAGTCAACCTCAGGCTACATTTACACTAATCTGGATACATTTGAAAATGGCGTTTTCATCTAAAATACTATAATTTTTAATAATTTTCCAAAAGTTGGTTATTCATACAGAAATCTTTGAAAACGCTCATGTCCCTGTACTGAGCAAGAGCAGAATGTAAGACTCTTTAACCTGCATCATTTTCCCCCGCTGTTTATGTACTTTCCCGCTGTTTGAAACTTTGCAGAAATGTTGAGGAAAGGCACAATCACATGAATAAAAATGCATCATTGTTTTTGAAAGTCTCCATTTTCACAGTCCACACTGCTACACGAAAATGGCATTTTTAAAAGCTACATTTTCGTTGAATAAATGGAAGGCCAAAATGGAGTGAGAAATAAGCATTTTCAAACAAAAGCGTATTGTGTATATGGCCTTAGCCTGCACTCTACAACAAGGCATTTTATAACACCTGAAAGTTAATGGGTTGAGTTCAGGTGTAATCCATCAGGGATCAATTAAAGCTGGAAAGTCACTGAAGAATTAGACCACTGCAATTGAAAATGGCTTTGAGAATATGGAATATGCTTTTCCTGAAAAGAAATATATGCAAGGACGATTAATTATACTATGGGGAAATAGTTTTACATTATACTATAAAGTAAAAAAAAAAAGTAATAAATGAGTAGCCTGCATTGTTGAACACAGAGAAAGCCCGGTTTGAAATGTCCCTGATTACTACTGCACCTGACCTTCCACTGCCATCTAATTGGTGGTGAGCCCACAACAATTCTATGTGCTAGGAAGAATAGCTAAAAAAATCCAGGAGAGTCTTTGGATAGAGTCAGTGTGTCTCCAACTTAAGAGGAGTCAGTCGAGGTGAGTCCCTTACAAGGCCACTAAGTTCCCAGTAATTATTTAGATTTAGCCTCATTCCAATAAATGAAGTCCCTGTTAAGTCTCTGAATCTACTGAAAAAATGTACAGTAATCCCCTGCTTGCTGTTGCAGAATTGCATTTGCCGTATAACTAATTTGTTTGGCTGATTTTCACAGATAGCATAATAGACCAAAACACTTATAGGGAATTGTTTTAATGGAGTTTTATGTTGAAATATTGAAATATTTTTATAAAAATATAATTATAAATTATAAAATGAAGAAAACGTTAATACAGTACAGTTCTGTATACATAACATACTGTACCACATATATCATACATTCACACAAGAAACAAAGAACACTGTGTTGTTTATACGAAATCTCGGTTCGGGTTGCTGCAAATATGCATAGTGAATTGTTTTTTATGCTGTTTCATGCTAAAATAAGGTAATTTAATATAAAAAATATATATAATTAATGGCTTAAACAATTAAAAAAGAGCATTTGTGGGGTGGCGTCCGTTTATTGCGTTTTTTCGCTTATCGCAGGAGGTTTTATAACGTAACCACAGCGATAAACAGGGTATTACGGTATATAGTTATGACTGACCTTGCTTTCTCTTGCCATTACACCTCCTTGCATGGAAATGAATAAATGTTCTTCTCTTGTTGTTCCCCTCAAAGTATACTATTCAGTACCTACAGTGAAATGCATACAGAGGATTTCTACAGTTTTGACAAAAATGGGTTACCCAGCAGTTGTTTGTATAAGTGAAGGTTTTTTTATAGAATCCTCTCTGCAAGAAATATATTTTATGATAGGGTTTGAAGGCAGAAGTCAACTAATCGAGTATTTACCTTAAGGGTCCTAACATTTCTTTTTACAATTAGTTATGTCCAAGAGTGTTGTATCGATAGTATGTGGTATGTGCTTACAATGATCATTTTTCAAGTTTTCTATTGTATTGTGATTATTGCATAGCCAACTTGCCTCTTAAATATACATTATTTTCTCATTATTGTTCTGAAAATAGGCACAGTGGGAGTTTGAGGAGAGTTATATGTTATCAGAATAAGTCAAGCAGAATGTCTGAGCTCCATCAATTATTCAGGAAATTTCTTTTTGGTGAACAGCGAGTAAATTCTAGCGAGTTTGAACAACAAAGCGGATCTCATTCCCTGATCAATCATAGTGAATTCATAGTGCAATTCCATTAAGATAATCACATATCTCTTTTACACATACCTCTTTTCAACTACTTCCTGGGCAAGTATATTTCTTTGCTCGCAGCAAATGTAGTCATGCTGTCATGATTGACCTGTTGTTAGGTATTTGCATTGTAACCTTACTTCATACCAATTCAAGCTAAATTCTGCAAAGGCCACTGAGCAGGTGGTGTGGAACTAGAGGGAGAAATTAGATTTTAAATTAATTCATGTCCCTTAAATAAAAAAATATATAAAAAAAAGACCTAAGCCCTATCTCCAAAGTTCAAAGAAGTTCTTGTTGTAAGGACTCTATCAATATGTAAATCAGACAGAGGGAATATGGTGACCAGCCAAACATACTGGGATGGACTGATAACTACACTGAAGCTCAAGCAATCATTCGTTTCTCCGAGCTAGAGTGACTTTGGTTCTGTCCTTCATGTAATTTTGAGTTAATTTTGTTCTAAAAGCATTAAATGAACACACAAGAGCCAAAAGCAAAATGCATAATACGAAATTATTTTTTATAAAACAAGTCTGTTCAACAAGTTTCTTTGCTCTTGGCGCAATTTTAATTAGTTGGTATTTCAGTGAGTTTCACGTGGCAGGTTTATTGAAAAGCCAACATTATTGCTGCGTGTTTATGTAATTACAAGTTGATGATGCTGAAATACTTCACTGCTGAAATATCCAGCCGGTTCTCACAAGCTACCAGCTGCCAAAACACAGGTTGAGCTTCTTACATTGTAACTTTAATAACAGTTGAAGTTACTGACTGTGCTTTGATAGCTGTTCAAATCGAGCTGGATTGTTCAGCAGACTTCTGCATATCTGATGTCTTCAGGCACAGTTAATGTTCCTTTAAAAAGGATGGCTTTTTGTTTAAAACCAAAACTTCTAGTCAAAACTTAGGCAAACTATATTGAAAATATACCTAATTTTTGTCCTCATCTTACATTCATAATGTTTTGGTCTTTTAAGACAATGCAACTTGACAATGTAACCTAAGAATCCCTATGAAACTGGTAATTACATGCCCAATGAAGGAATAAATGAAGAGGTGGATGCTTGTAATTACTGTACTGCTGACATAGCATGAACTCAATATTAAACTAAATTACAAGGTCAGCAAGCAAAATGTGCCAAATTGTACACATTGCAAACAGAAGTACCACGATTCAAAACGAACCCAGCATAAAAGATCATTGAATTAAATGAAGCAGAAATATAAATCCAATTCTTTTGGCTTATTCTTTTGCACACGCACATTGACGTGGTTTTGGTGTTCAGAAATGGTTATTATTTCTGGTTTTTGCTTCCTAATTCTTTTTAATGAGGTCCTTTTTAAATATTATTACTCTCCTGAGCGATATTACTCTCCTGAAAAGAATTATTTTACCAAAAGTCAAGTCAAGAATCTTTTATTGTCATTTTAACCATATATAGCTGACACAGTACACAGTGAAATGAAACAACGTTCCTCCAGAACCCTGATGCTACATACAACAACAATCACAGAAACAGAAAACACAGGGATAAGGACTAGTAAGTGTCATCGCCATATAAAGTGCATGTGTGCAACCTGGTGCAAACAGTGCAAAGACAACACAAGACAGTGCAAGACAACACAAAACAGTGCAAAGACAAAAAATCTGTAAAACAGGTTCATATAAAAGGGCTTTTTTCATTTGTGTGGTGCATTAGGAAAACCTGCCTGGTGCTGCTATGTTTGAATTCCAGCTGCAATATAGTATCCCTAAATCTGTATAAATTTATTATGTACCCTACCCTTACCTGGACTGCATTTTGCTAAACACAATGTTTGGTGACAAAGTCTTAAAAGGTAAAATACAACTGAGCAGTTAATACAACTAAACAGCTATGGGGTTAAGGACTTTGCTCCAGCACCCAGGAGCAGCAGATTGGGGTGGCAGGGATTCGAACTCATGACCTTTGCATTCCAAAGTTCAATACCTTAACCACTAAGCTACTACCACCTCTGCAAAGGCTGTGATGCCCCTGCATAAATACCCTATTCTCCAGTCATTTCTATTTTTCTTGTTTCTTGTTACTTCTGTAGTCAAACAGACTTTAAAATGCTAGAAATGTACTTCCAGCTGAAATACCCGCCAAAATGAAACAGTTTTTAGAGCTAGAAGAAAATGTCAGCATGTGAAGGATTTCCCCAGGTAAGCAATCATTTATTGTATTGTAATATATTGTAATTTAGAAACTCACATTCCTCTCTAATAAATGTAAATTACTCAAGCAATAAAGCATAGCACCAGGTTATAAATCAGTCCAACAAGGACACAGTGTAGTTATGAGGTTAATGCATGTATGCCATAAAAGGAAATAGCAAATACATAATAAGTTTGACCCTGCAGCATCCCTGCTATTTGAAACCAGAGGTATGTTCTAGAGTGGCATAGAATTTACCCTATTTTTTAGGGATTGTTATTAAAGTGTAACCATTGTGAAGGCTAGAGCCCTCAGAAATGCAGAGTTGAGGAGAAAGGATGCCTTTAATCTCACTTAGCAGTGCTCGAGTTTGTGTATGTGTGAGTACTGTATACATAATAGGGAGGTAGATATTTATTCTACATGGATCCATTTGTCCTGTAATATTGCATGAGTAGCATTTAAAAAGTCACTGTAACCTGAAATATCTC
The DNA here is from genome assembly GCF_014805685.1 of Silurus meridionalis. Taxonomy (NCBI): domain Eukaryota; kingdom Metazoa; phylum Chordata; class Actinopteri; order Siluriformes; family Siluridae; genus Silurus; species Silurus meridionalis. The sequence goes on from NC_060887.1 coordinate 33,241,293, forward strand.
AGAGTAGGCATACATTGGCCTTGACCGTACCAGATTGATGGTTTTTAGGTGGCTTAAGTCTTATTCTTATTCTTCTTTCGGCTTCTTCCATTATGGGTCACCACAGTGGATCATCCGTCTCCATCCTTCCTCTTTTCCTCCTTCCTGGTGGATTCATCCTCACCATTCTCCTACTGATGTACCTCATGTCCCTTCTCTGCACATGTCCAAGCCATCTCAATCTCGCCTCCCTCACCTTGTCTCCAAAATGACCTACATGCGCTGTCTCTCTAATAAACTCATTTCTAATCCTGTCCATCCTCATCCAACAAAAACCTCAACATCTTTCTCCAGACCTCCAGCTCCACCTCCTGTCTTTTACTCAATGCCACTGTCTCTAAACCATACAACATCGCAGGTCTCACCACAGTCCTAAAAATTTTTCCGTTTACTCTTGCATATACCCTTCTATCACAAATCACTCCTGCCACACTTCTCCACCCACTTCACCCTGCCTGCACTTTTTTCTTCACGTCTCTTTGCACTGTTGACCCCAGGTACCTAAACTCCTCCACCTTCTCCAAAACGTCTTACATGCGCTGTCCCTCTAATAAACTTGTTTCTAATCCTGTCCATCGTCGTCACTTCCAACGAAAACCTTAACATCTTCAGCTCCGCTACCTCCAGCTCCACCTCCTGTCTTTAACTTAATGCCACTGTCTCTAAACCAATGGGTGTGAGGGGTGGGAAATGGCTGTGGCTCAATTAGGAAAAAACTTTAGATGCTTTGCTGATTTCAATTAAAGAGCCCCAGTGCTGATTGCCCTTCTGGCTATTAGAGATGTTGCTTTCCAAATGCATAAGCTGTGATCTAATTTGTATCGGAAAAGCATGTTCGAGCACTCCTAAAACAAAGAGTGTAAACAGCCAGATGAAGAAAACTTTGGAAAGAATCGGAACCAAGAGAGCAAAATCAATGCCATTGATTGACTTTATTGAACATGTAGCAAAGATTTATAAGTGTTCATTTAAATTCTAGCTCAAGCACAATGGTAATTTGTAATCCAAAGTAAACTGTACTGTGTAAATACAAAAAATGTAATTAATCAGTTATTTCTATTTCTCAATAATAACAATAAAAAATTCTTGCTAAATATTGGAGCATAGTAATAGTAACACTTTCACCAATGCCATTAAAGAAAGCTTGGAAGTTTTCATTGGATGTAATGTTGAATTATAAATTCATTTTAATTTTGAGATAGGAAGCATTTAAAATTGTTTTAGAAGTGTGTATGCATAACAAATATTATAATGTATTGTCATGTTGTGCTACAAAATCATGCCATCATGAATAATTTTTTTTAACCATTCTGAACAGTTATACAATGCTAATACAGCAACTAAATCTGAGGTGGTAGCTGGAGAGAAATTAGCTTAGGCCAGCTTTACTTAACTTTCAAATAGCTTATGTCAATGTCATCTAGCATTACTTAGGATTCAGCCTTAATTTCAGCATTATTTATCTCAGTAGTGGTAGTCTAACAGTTATTATTTAGAGATATATAGTTTAGACATTGAGGGCCTCGGTGTTAGCAGAGAGGAAACAGTTTGTCGAGGCGCAAGAAAAATAATTGATGTTTTTAAACTGGGTATCAGAAAATAAAAAAATAAATGTCACATAAATATGTAACTAGGTCAAGGAGGAGATTAGAGCAACTTCCAATGAAGAAATATCTAAATTATCAAAGTACAAAACGTCAGTTTTTAAAATTGGAATATGCACTCGCTAGCATCAGCCAACTTGTGCTATTGCTGTTTGAGATGTGCCTTTTAAGAGCTCGTAGGACATGTTGACTGACTGCAATAAAGCTGTTTTGCTTCTTTTTCATCCATGACTGAAAGCTTCTTTATTTTGATAAACTTGAATTTTTAGGTCAATTAGATTGTAATAGTACATAATAACTACCGTATTTTTCGGACTATAAGCCGCTACTTTTTTCCCACGTTTTGAACCAACGAAGCGGCTAATTTATGAATTTTTTCCGGGTTTTTCCCGGTTTCACAAACTTCAAGCCAAAAGACTGAGTCCCATAACATTAGACCAATGAAATTTCCGAACGGAAACGAAAAAACGCACCTCACCTGTGTTATGAGCTGCACGGCATCGGGAGAAAAAAGTTCCATCGGGTAATTTTTAAACGCACGACGATGCCAAAAGTAAAACTCCAGAGAAAAATTGTTTATATAAGCACAGATAGGTTTCCAAAACTCGTGCGCTTTTTTTTTTTCTTGGCAACAGCGTTAAGGGTTAGTAAGAAACTTAAAAATAAGAAAATAATAAGGACATATTCCTCGTCTTAAACACATGCAGTAATACTGGAAAAATGCAGTGCAGTCCTTTCCCAAAATACCGCTATGCTCCTAAAGGAAGCGCAACATATTTCACCCGTTATACCGTGTGTAACGTGTCTTTCGTTAAAGCCTGTGTGAAGTACATTAGTGTAGACACCTGAGGCTTTTAGACAGGTGCTGCTTATTTATGTTAAAAATAAAAATATTTGTCAAATTTAGGCTTATATATGGGTGCGCTTTATAGTCCGAAAATTACAGTAGCTAAACTAAAGCAATATAACAAATCCAATCTAAGTCGAAATACCTGGGAGAATAATTTACTATTTACAAATGATTATTTGTTGGTTATACAAAAATTTAAGCCACAATAAAAGCTAGCCTGCAAATGTGACCGCTCGGAGACGGGCTCTGAGACTCTTGCGTACAGTAGCTCCGTGGTTAAGACAATATCGGATCAGAAGGTTGTGAGTTTGGGTCCCAGCCCTGCCAAGCTGCCACTGATGGGACTTTGAGCAAGGCCCTTAACCCTTAACTGCTCAGTTGTGTAAATGAGATAAGTGTAAGTCACTCTGAATGAGAGCATCTGCCAAAAAGCGTTAATGTCTTTTGACTATACAAATGAAGTATAATGCATTATGGCTCAAAAAAGTGCATTATTCTTAATAAAACAGCTACAATGGGGCCTAATAAACAATAATATGAAGAAAGCATTTTCATATTTCTAATAACATTTCAACATCTTATAGGAGTTATTGTAGATGAACAACCTCCTCTCTAAAGTACATTTTCAACAAACCTGTAAAACATTTGTGTGCGTTAAATTCTCTAAAATCAAATATGCGGATCACAAATGAGAATTTTATACCGGATCGGTCGAGGCCCGGGTTAACAACGACCGCCACAGGTATCGTTAGCCGACAGTGTACCGGTGGAAATTGGGCTACTGTTGGCCGAAGGAGGAGAAGGAGAGGAGGAAGACTTCTACAGAGACGGCAGGAAAAGGAGCAGTGTAGGAGAGTAGAGGTTCGGGTTGATACTTTAAATGTTGGTACTATGACAGGTAAAGGGAGAGAGGTAGCTGATATGATGGAGAGGAGAAAGGTAGATATGTTGTGTGTTCAGGAGACCAAGTGGAAAGGGAGTAAAGCCAGGAACATTGGAGGTGGGTTTAAACTGTTTTATCATGGTGTGGATGGAAAGAGAAATGGTGTAGGGGTGATTCTGAAGGAAGAGTACAGTAAGAGTGTAGTGGAGGTGAAGAGAGTTTCTGATAGGGTGATGATCGTGAAGGTGGAAGTTCAAGGGATGATGATAAATGTCATCAGTGCCTATGCTCCACAAGTTGGCTGTGAGATGGAGGAGAAGGAAAAATTCTGGAGTGAATTAGATAAAGTGGTAGAAGGTGTAACTAGGAAAGAATGATTGGTGATTGGGGCAGACTTTAATGGGCATGTAGGTGAAGGGAACAGAGGTGATGAGGAGGTGATGGGTAGGTATGGTTTTAAGGAGAGGAATGTGGAAGGGCAGATGGTGGTAGATTTTGCTAAAAGGATGGAAATGGCAGTCGTGAACAAGTATTTTAAGAAGAAGGAGGATCATAGGGTGACGTATAAGAGTGGAGGAAGGTGAACACAGGTGGACTATGTGCTATGCAGGAGATGCAACCTGAAGGAGATTGGAGACTGTAAGGTGTTGGTGGGGGACAGTGTAGCTAGACAGCTTCGGATGGTGGTCTGTAGGATGGTTTTGGAGGCGAAGAAGAAGAAAGTAGAGTAAGGATTGAAAGAAGAATAAGATGGTGGAAACTGAAGGAGGAAGAGTGTAGTGTGAGGTTCAGTGAAGAAGTCAGACAGGGGCTTGGGGTGGTGAAGAGGTGCTGGATAATTGGGCAACTACTGCAGGAGTGATGAGGAAGGCAGCTAGAAAAGTACTTGGTGTGACATCTGGAAATAGAAAGCAAGACAAGGAGACGTGGTGGTGGAATGAGGAAGTGCAGGAGAGCATTAGGAAAAGAGGTTGGCAAAACAGAAGTGGGATCGACAGAGTGATGAGAAAAGTAGGCAGGAGTACAAGGAGATGCGGAAGCAGGTAAAGAGGGATGTGGCGAAAGCCAAGGAAAAGGCATATGAGGAGCTGTATGAGAAGTTGGACACTAAGGAAGGAGAAAAGGATTTATACCGATTGGCCAGGCAGAGGGACCGAGCTGGGAAGGATGTACAGCCGAAAGAAGAAGAAGAAGAAGAAATTCTCTAAAAATTGTTAAAGCTGAGTATAATAAATGTGAAAAAAATGTATATAAAGAATATATTGAGAAATATATAGACATATTGAGTGAGGTTAATACTTTATCTAGCTAAAATGTATATGTTATGTGTTTTATATGAACATTGTAAAGGCGTACTGAAATGAAATAGCACCGCAGGGAGCTTAACTTTCATATTCCACAGATGCTTTGGTAGATTACTCAGCCTCGGTCCCACAAAATGTATCTCAAATTTCACTAAACGTCAACCTACTGAAGTAGTGAATACCATAAAATTGGAATGTCCATATCAAATCTTATGTAAACACAGCAAACACACAATGACAGGAATGAGCCAATAGATTTTCTACAAAGAGTGTTTTCAGGAGAAAGGAAAATGAGACTGGTATTAGATAGTACTGAAAATGTTCCCTGGGTGAATATTAATTGCAGGCATTTCTGTTATTAATGAAATTAGCTGTGAATCCATAATTAGTAAAGACAAATCTTGCTGTGAATAATGAGCATGATGTGAATGAGGCTGACAAGGAGATACTTTTCTGTCACGAAATTATTCTTTGCAAAATTATCCTAAAGCCCTATAATTTGAAGTCATTCCCCATATTTAGGCTCCACTTCATATGCTGCATATTTTCATGCAGTTTTCCATAATATGTAATGGATGATTTTTTTGATGAGGAGTTGATAAGAGTGTCGAATGCCATCCGGGCAGGGATGGGGGAGGTGGGGGATGGGGAGGTGGGTTTCTGTCACATCAGATTTCGAAATGAGCACTAGCATATGCATTGATGCAAATTATAATTTTAAAGTGCAGGGTAATCATGTTTAAAGTTTAAAGTTTACAAGTCATGTACGTGTCTGTACATTTTATTTTATGTATATATATTTTTTTATCAGCTATTGCATTTATCTTTTAGGCAAACGTACCTGAAACCTTCGATACATCACTATAACCAACCTTGACCATATTCAGTATGACTGCAAAATGTTTAGTTATTCTTTATCAACTTCCAGTCACAGTACAAATTAAAGTAGGAAATTACCTTTTAATTTTGGTTGTAAATGTGGAAGCTGGATGTTTTGGGGTTGTTTTAGAGCAAGGGAAGTTGTAGGAAAAAATACTGAACCAACATGTTTACTATTCCATACTTCACCAATCAACAAGACAATGACCCAAAAAATGCATCCAATCATGAAATGGCCTGCCCAGTCACCTGATCTAAATCTAAAGAACTGCTCTGGGATAAACAAAAAGAAATACCCAACTGGTAACACCTTTGACAAGTTTTAGAAGAGGCACAGCAAAGTATTTTAGCTGAATGTTAGACTGAATGTTAGAAGAAACAAACTGTCCAGATGCCGAAAGTGTCTAAAGCTAAAAAAAAAAAGTAGAACATTTGTACATTTGTTACTTAGTTTGGTCAAAGAAAATGTTCATATCAGTAAATTAGTTAGTTTGTTGCATATAACCAAAAAGAACATATGTGTCTCCTAAAATGATCAACATTTTATAGGTACTGTATATAAATATACTTAATTGTAAGCATGGTATTAGGATCCACTGCGAGGCTGAGGACACATGTCTTTAGTACGTTGCAGCAAAACCTGATGACAGATACAAGATAAATGAAGTTGAGAAATTTGTCTACTGGATGCATGTGCGATCAAAAGGTTTCGAGATTAGCTCTGTTTAGCTCTGATTAGCTCGGTCCTGCCAATTCTGGAATATGTCCTGTAAGTCCTGTAAAGCATGGCAAGCACCTTCTGCTATTCACGCTTGATCTCCACAGTTGTGTCAAACAGCGACCTTTGAGGTGGATCTTCATCTTCAGGAAGAGGGCGAAGTCATGCAGGAGCCAAATTCGTTGAGAAGGAGGGTGCTGAAATGAGGTCATGTAGATTGCTCCCATCATGCACAAGTTGCCGAATAGTTTCGACATTTCAAATTCAAACTTGTTGAAGAACTTCCAGTGATGTTCTTCTGCTCTCGAAGCACGCGTGGCACTCAAAACACATTGAACGGCTCATTGCCGCATCGCTGCAAACCTGCCAAATCATGTTAAATGTCTCTGTGGC